>NC_064920.1:532272362-532572362 GCF_023897955.1 Schistocerca gregaria
TTCAACATTCTTCTGTAGCACCAAATTTCGAAAGCTTCTATTCTCTTCTTGTCCAAATTATTTATTGTCCATGTTTCACATCCATACATGGGTACACTCCATACAAATTCAGAAACGACTTCCTGGCATTTAAATCTATACTCGATGTTAACAAATTTCTCTTCTTTAGAAACGCTTTCCTTGCCATTGCCAGTCTACATTTTATATCCTCTCTACTTCAATCATCATCAGTTATTTTGCTCGCCAAATAGCAAAACTACTTTACTACTATAAGTGCCTCATTTCCTAATCTAATTCCCTCAGCATCACCCGGCTTAATTCGACTACATTCCATTATCTTCGTCTTGCTTTTGTTGATGTTCATCTTATATCCTCCTTTAAAGACACTGTCCATTCCAATCAACGGCTCTTCCAAGTCCTTTGCTGTCTCTGACAGAATTACAATGTCATCGCGAACCTCAAGGTTTTTATTTCTTCTCCCTGAATTTTAATACCTACTCCAAATTTTTCTTCTGTTTCCTTTACCGCTTTCTCAATATACAGTTTGAATAACATCGGGGAGAGCCTACAACCCTGTCTCACTCCCTTTCCAACCACTGCTTCCCTTTAATGCCCCTCGACTCTTATAACTGCCATTTGGTTTCTGTACAAATTGTAAATAGCCTTTCGCTCCCTGTACTTTCTCCTGCTATCTTTAGAATTTGAAAGAGAGTATTCCAGTCAACATTGTCAAAAGCTTTCTCCAAGTCTACAAATGCTAGAAACGTAGGTTTGCCTTTCCTTAATCTATTTTCTAAGATACGTCGTAAGGTCAGTATTGCCTCAAGTGTTTCAACATTTCTACGGAATCGAAATTGATCTTCCCCGAGGTCTGCTTCTACTAGTTTTTCCATTCGTCTGTAAAGAATTCGTGTTAGTATTTTGCCGCTGTGACTTATTAAACTGATAGTTCGGTAATTTTCACATCTGTCAACACCTGCTTTCTTTGGGATTGGAATTACTATATTCTTCTTGAAGTCTGAGGGTATTTCGCCTGTCTCGTACATCTTGCTCACCAGATGGTAGAGTTTTGTCAGGACTGGCTCTCCCAAGGCCGTCAGTAGTTCAAATGGAATGTTGTCTACTCCCGGGGCCTTGTTTCGACTCAGGTCTTTCAGTGCTCTGTCAAACTCTTCACGCAGTATCGTATCTCCCATTTCATCTTCATCTACTTCCTCTTCCATTTCCATAATATTGTCCTCAAGTACATCGCCCTTGTATAGACCCTCTATATACTCCTTCCACCTTTCTGCTTTCCCCTCTTTGCTTAGAACTGGGTTTCCATCTGAGCTCTTGATATTCATGCAAGTGGCTCTCTTTCCTCCAAAGGTCTCTTTAATTTTCCTGTAGGCAGTATCTATCTTACCCCTAGTGAGATAAGCCTCTACATCCTTACATTTGTCCCCTAGCCATCCCTGCTAAGCCATTGTGCACTTCCTGTCGATCTCATTTTTGAGACGTTTGTATTCCTTTTTGCTTGCTTCATTTACTGCATTTTTATATTTTCTCCTTTCATCAATTAAATTCAATATTTCTTCTGTTACCCAAGGATTTCTACTAGCCCTCGTCTTTTTACCTACTTGATCCTCTGCTGCCTTCACTACTTCATCCTTCAGAGCTACCCATTCTTCTTCTACTGCATTTCTTTCCCCCATTCCTGTCAATTGTTCCCTTATGCTCTCCCTGAAACTCTATACAACCTCTGGTTTAGTCAGTTTATCCAGGTCCGATCTCCTTAAATTCTCACCTTTCTGCAGGTTTTTTCAGTTTTAATCTACAGTTCATAACGAACAGTTTGTGGTCAGAGTCCACATCTGCCCCTGGAAATGTCTTACAATTTAAAACCTGGTTCCTAAATCTCTGTCTTACCATATTCACCTACTATGTTTTATTCTCTCCCTTTCCCTACTGTCGAATTCCAGTCATCTATGACTATTAAATTGTCGTCTCCCTTCACTACCAGAATAAGTTCTGTTATCTCATCATACATTTCTTCAATTTCTTCGTCATCTGTAGAGCTAGTTGGCATATAAACTTGTACTACTGTAGTAGGCATGGGCTTCGTGTCTGTCTTGGCTACTATAATACATTCACTATGCTGTTTGTAGTAGCTTACCTGCACTCCTATTTTTTAATGATTATTAAAGCTACTCCTGCATTACCCCTATTTGATTTTGTATTTGCTTTTCGGGGAGCAAGATAACTGAGAGAGAGGATATAAAATGTAGACTGGCAATGACAAGGAAAGCGTTTCTGAAGAAGAGAATTTTGTTAACATCGAGTATAGATTTAAATGCCAGGAAGTCATTTCTGAAAGTATTTGTATGGAGTGTAGCCATGTATGGTAGTGAAACATGGACGATAAATAGTTTGGACAAGAAGAGAATAGAAGCTTTTGAAATGTGGCGCTACAGAAGAATGCTGAAAATTAGATGGGTAGATCACATAACTAATAAGGAGGTATTGAATAGGATTGGGGAGAAGAGAAGTTTGTGGCACAACTTGACTAGAAGGAAGGATCGGTTGGTAGGAAATGTTCTGAGGCATCAAGGGGTCACCAATTTAGTATTGGAGGGCAGCGTGGAGGGTAAAAATCATAGAGGGAGACCACCGAACTTCACTAATTCCCACTACATCTAACTTTAACCTATCCATTTCCCTTTTTAAATTTTCTAACCTACCTGCCCGATTAAGGGATCTGATATTCCACGCTCCGATCCGTAGAATGCCAGTTTTCTTTCTCCTGATAACGACGTCCTCTTGAGTAGTCCCCGCCCGGAGATCCGAATGGGGGACTATTTTACCTCCGGAATATTTTACCCAAGAGGTCGCCATCATCATTTAACCATACAGTAAAGCTGCATGCCCTCGGGCAAAATTGCGGCTGTAGTTTCCCCTTGCTTTCAGCCGTTCGCAGTACAACAGCAAGGCCGTTTTGGTTAATGTTACAAGGCCAGATCAGTCAATCATACAGACTGTTGCCCCTGCAACTACTGAAAAGGCTGCTGCCCCTCTTCAGGAACCACTCGTTTGTCTGGCCTCTCAACAGATACCCCTCCGTTGTGGTTCCACCTACGGTACGACTATCTATAAAGTTGAGGCACGCAAGCCTCTCCACCAAGGGGAAGGTTCATGTAGGGGTGGGGGGACCAAAGGGGATATCCCGGCCAATAAATACGATACGATCATTTCATTTCTTATCACTGTTCAATCTGTATATCGAAGAAGCAGTGATGGAAATAAAAGAAAGGCTCACGAGTGGAATTAAAATACAGGATATCAATGATAGGATTCGCTGATGGCATTGTTATCCTGACTGAAGGTGAAGAAGAGTTACATGATTTCCTGAATAGAATGAATAGTCTAATGGAAATGCCGTGTGGCTGGGGGCCTCCCGCCGGGTAGAGCGGTCGCCTGGTGCAGGTCTTTCGAGTTGACGCCACTTTGGCGACTTGCATGTCGATGGGGATGAAATGATCATGATAAGGACAACACAACACCCAGTCCCTGACCGGAGAAAATCTCCGACGCAGCCGGGAATCGAACCCGGGCCGTTAGGAATGACATTCCGTCGCGCTTACCACTCAGCTACCAGGGGCGGACAACAGTCTAATGACTACAGAATATGGACTGAGAGTAAATCGAAAAAAGACGAAGGTTATGAGAAGTAGTAGAAATGAAAACAGCGAGAAACTTAAAATCAGGATTGATGTTCACGAAGTAGATGAAGATAAGGAATTCTGCTACCTAGGCAGTAAAATAACCAATGACGGATGGAGCAAGAACATCGAAAGCAAAGTAGCCCTGGCACAAAGGAAATTCCTGGCCGAGAGAAGTCTACTAGTACCAAACATAGTCAGTCCTTAATTTGAGGAAGACATTTCTGAGAATGTACGTTTAGTGCACAGTAATGTATGGTAGTGAGACGTGGACTGTGGGAACCCGGAACAGAAAAGAAGTGAAGCATTTAAGATGTGACGCTACAGACTAATGTTGAAAATTAAGTGTACTGATAACGCAAGGTATGGGGAGGCTCTGCACAGAATCGGCGAGGAAAGGAATATGTGGAAAATACTGACAAGGAGAAGGGACAGGATGATAGGACATCTGTTAAGACATCAGGGAAGGACTTCCACGATACTAGACGGAGCTGTAGAGGGCAAAAACTGCAGAGGAAGACAGAGATTGGAATACATCCAGCAAATAATTGAGAACGTGGGTTGCATGTGCTGCTCTGAGATGAAGAGGTTGGCACGGGAGAGGAATTCGTGGCGGGTCGCATCAAACCAGTCTGAAGACTGATGACAAAAGAAAGAGCGTCGAAGACGCTTCATAGGTTCTAAACAGCTACCCTGACTTTACACAGAGGTGTCTCCGCGCATTCCCTCTGTAATAAATGATGTACAGTATATAGAATTTCATACAGAGCATACCTACAAAGTCAAATTTTAGCAGGAAATCGAATTACTGGAATGTGATAAAATGTGACAAGGTCGAAATTTCATAATTTTTTTCTAATTTTTTCGTGCTTCGTTTAGATTTAACAAGATAAGATAGTTAGAGAGCATGTATGTTGTAACTGTTTGCTTACATAATCTATTTTACGAAGGTCCTTGTAGTCACACATTTGTAGTTTCAAGAATCTTGTACTGTATTGTATTGTATGGAGCTGGGGACCTAGAAACGACGGAGAGGCTTCGTCCCCGCCGTAGCCCTCAGTGATTCACGACCCCACAACAGGCTACAGCAGTCCACCCACCCCACCGCCGTCCCACACCGAACCCAGGGTTATTGTGCAGTTCGGCCCCCAGTGGACCTCTCCGGGAACGTCTCACACCGGACGAGTGAAACCCCAATGTACGTGGAGAAAGTGTTTCGCAGCAATCGCCGACATAGTGTAACTGAGGTGGAATAAGGGGAACCGCTTTAAAAACCATCCACAGACTGGCCGGGACACCGGACCTCGACACTAATCCTCCGGGCGGATTTGTGCCGTGGATCGGCACCCCTTCCCGCCCGGAAAGCAGTGCGTTAGACCGAACGGCTAACCGGGCGGTCTTCAAGAACCTTAGTGTACGTGATCTTACCTCCTTATCACAAAGGTTTCACTGATGTTAGTACATGTCCTACCATATTTCTGTGAATTTAAGTTAAACCACACTATAGGCTGCCAGATATGTGTGTTATTGTCACGTTGATGTCACAGTGAAGTTGATTGATAGCTGTAGCAGTGAAGATGAAGCTTTAGTTCAAAATGTAAGTTTATGTATAAAATAGGCTATCAAAGAGGCAGTATACAGGCTCTATTATTAAGTTTTCAGTCATATTTTCATTGATCTTCGTTATTCTGAGTTGTTGAAAAACTGGAAAACTATCAGCAGTTATTTATACTTTCAGCTAACTGCGCAAATAAAAAAACTCCCAAATTGTGAATAGACACGACAAATCCAGAATCCGCAAGATGGGAATGCGATGGATATAGAATAGGCGAAACTTATCATAGCTCATATTAGAGCTATCACGACACACCCACAGGCCTCTGTAGCAGCGCTAAGGTCAAATAACACAATTCTTTCTTATCCATGCAGGTTTTTCAAAGTACGATTCATGTAGACAGTGAAATTGTAGCTCGGGCTGTGCGTCAGTGACTTAATGACGCCTCAAATATATTAAAAAATGTTAAGTGCAATTTCATTAAAAGAATAAGTACTGGAAGAGAGCTCACTCCTTATGTACAGTATTGCCCCCCTTTTTGTCTTCAATATTTGTGCCAAATTCGGAAAGAAGTCGGTCTATTGCTTGAATTTTTTCAAGCACTTGTATGCTCTTTTGCTAAGATTGGAACACCAACCAGACTAAATATTTATATTCTGCTGAAAGCTACGACTTTTCGTCTTCTGATAGAAAATTAGGTGATTATGCTAATAAGAACTCTGCAGTTGGTACTTCCATTATATTTGCGGTTGACAACAAATGGCGAAGGTTTTTGGCGATGTACAATATCAGAAACCAATTTGAAACCATGAGAGCCCGATTTCTCGTGAGTTACACAGATTGAAATTCTTAATAAACTACGTGGAAGTATTACGAGAGGAATAAAGTCAGTAAAATTATCTATGCTATGAATAAAAAGAGAGAAAACACATTTTATAAAAGCGGAGTAACAGAAATATTTAATCCACTCTGTTTCTTACCCGTGGGCTTTCGGTAACGTTTCAGACAATGCTGGATTCCAATAATACTTACCTTAAGAAAGAGACATCCTTTCATAGCTTTTCAAACACAAAGCCCGCAGTCTCTCTTGAGGCTGAACTAGCTGACATTGCACTCTTTTCTTAAGAAGCATTCTTCTGCTTTCTGAAGAATGTCGTAGTGCTGAAATATCTTTTCTCCGATTTCACGTCTTTGCAACAGATCCACTATCATAAAATCTAGAGCCAAGCAGATTTCCTTACTATGACGTTTAATATACAGCGGTGAGCTGTTTACCGCATTTGGTTACAGTAATAACTTTTTAAACTGTGCGTGGAGACATGAGACTTTATTTATTAGGAATAACATCCATCGTTGAAAAGATAAAAATGAAAGTTACTTGCGCATTACCAAAATTACAGTTCACTTTACTGGGAAACAGAATGAAAGTAAGGCCAGAATAAGAAACGACTCAAACAAGATATGAATAAACTGAAGTATGAAACGTGCAAGAGAAAACACTGATCACTAATTCTAAAACTGGAACAAATCTGCTAATTTAATTTACAAACAACGCAAACCTCTCTTTTGTTTATAAAAGAAATATATCAGAATTGTTACTGCTGATTAAAGAAATGAATCAAGAAGCTTTAAGTTGCTATGTTCAAGAAAACTTACTAAGCCATTCAAATCCACCCAAAATAGAAATCGATAGGCTGAAGATTGCACCGGGTTCCTCACATTATTAGTTACTGATATTATGGGTAACAACATTCATCCGTGAGATGGCTCAGCGGAATTCATGGATCTGTTGAAATTACGATAGAATTATGAAAAAGGTAGTAAAGACTTGATTGTATTGGTTGCAGAAGTTCTTTCAAGAACCTATGAATCCAACGTAGACGATAGAGAACAATTACTGTATAGATAATTACAAAATTTCGCCCCTGTTTGTCTGACACGTTTGAGGCAGCAACGCCAAGTAAATATTCATGTATATGGTGGAAATAGCCATTTGTGGGAAGTAATTGCATTACATATCACTGTCACAGAGGAAACGGAAAAGAAGATCTGGAGATGCAGGCTAGAGAGAAAGCTGTATTAGAAATGAAAAATGGCGATGCTCCTGCAGTGGATGAAATCACAGTGGAAATGATCGGAGCCCTAGGATCTAACGGAATTCAGTGGCTATACAGAGTAAAGAGGATAGTATGGACATATGGAAGTATTACTGATGATTGAACAAAGGCAATTACTGTACCCATCTTTAAAAAGGATAACAAGGCATTTGTGAGAGTTACAGAGGAATAGCACCAGTGTACCACTGCGTGAAGATTTACAAAAAGATAATTTTACAAAATATCAGGAATGAGATAGAACCACAGTATAAGGGAAGCAACGAAGATTTCGACCTGGAACAACAACTACAGATGCCAAACGAATTGTAGAAAATAAGTGGGAATGTGGGTAACACATCGTAGTTGCATTCATAGCTATAAAAGAGGCTTATGAGACTGTTAGAAGGCAAGAGATATATCAGCGTCTGAATAGACTGGGACTGTCAAAAGGAATGCAACCGAGAATCAAAAACATGTACAAAAAGTGCCTGAATTGTGCTGTAATAGGCGGCAAGGGTCTCACCAGTGCATTTTAATATAGTCATGGATAACATCACACGGAAATTTCGCCAAGGATCGACAGCAGACGATATGAAAGTCATAGCAAATGCAGATGATGTGATGATTAGGGAAGAAAATGAGCAGAAATTGGAAGAACAACTAAACATCTGGCGCAGAGTAAGTGAAGAAGCAGGCATGTAAATAAGCTTAACAAAAAATGAAGTAATGAAAATCAACAGGAAATATGAAAAATGAAGGATATAACTTGCAATGGAAAAATAATTAAAGAAGTGGGTGCTTCCAAGTACCTAGGAAGTAAATTAACCAAAAAAGGAAACATCAAGGCTGAAATTCCAGGGGCAATCGAAAACGCTCGAAATTTTATTACTGTGCATCGGACATAATTAGAAATTGGAAAATACCTGCACAAGCAAAGGTCCAGATGGGACAGTCATGTTATCTGCCAGTATTGACCTATGGATCAGAATGTTGGACTTGGTCAAAGTGAGATCTGAGCACAATACAAACAGAGATGCGTTTCCTACAACGGATTCCTTATAAGACGAGAAGGGATACAATAAGAAATGAAATGATACGAAACATCCTACGGATCAGGCTACAAATAGAAACTATGGAGAGTAATAGATTTAAATGGTTTGGCCAAGTTAAACGAATGGGACCAGAAAGACTTCCGAGAAGATACCTAGAATGAGCAGAATCTGGATGAAGACAATTGGAAGAACCACGAACAAGATGGAGAGACCAGGTGAAAGATGATGAGAAGCGAAGAGGAGTGTAATGGGAGGAGATATTAAATGACAGAGGATAAACGAGAAGCTCGGAAGAGGCTCTGTGAACGACCTGCATAAGCAGAAACGTTTCAGGAAGAAGAAAAATAAGAAGAAGAAGAAGAAGAATTGCATCATTATAGAAAATTGGTGGTGACGGCCAAAGTGAGCGGTCGCCAGTGAGATGGACGTATGACATTATTTTAAGGAAAGTGCTATATTAATCACGAGGTTGCGTTATTGTTGGCTTTGGGTGATAACAGCCAAAGTGAGTGGTCAGGTTTGCAATGGACGTAGTCAATTGCTGTCCCAATTGTAAAGTTTTGTTGATAGTGTGAAGTGTAGTGACCATATATCGGTTGTCCGCTCAGAATGCTTATGACAAGTGTTGTTAAGCGCTACTGGAATTGGGTGGCAGAGATCCACACGAGTGCCACGATGTGTGATCATTTCGTGTGGTGACAGTGCTGAGACTAACAGCAAGGCGTAAAACAAGGATTCCTTAAATCTTATTGAAGTGCCCTTTGCTGAAATGCAGATCCTCATTTTTCTATAATCTAAACCGTTGCCACACCACTTCACAGACGAAACCATAGTAGATTGTTATCCTCCGCAGCGCCTCCGGTGATTTGCGTTGTTACTGTTTGGGAGTCAAGATGTGGTGGTCAATCTCTGCACACACTTTCCTTATTTTCAAAACATTCTTGAGGATATGTTGAAGTCTCGATTTAAACATATTGCTCCAACGGGCCTAGTGATACAACAACATTCACCCTCTATGGCCTTATGTCGACCACGTAACACTGCCTGCTCACAACCGACTGGCTCAGTGTTCATCTGATTACAGTTATTAATTCAAGTGCCACCGCAGTCACTGCGCTGACGTCACTTATGCAGCAGGAATAATATCGGTCTCGAAACTTTTTGTACGGGCTGTGTATTCTCTTAAAGCTGTAAGGATGGGTAGGTCTTTGGACAGATTTAATGGTCAGGATGCGAACAGCGTACTTGAGGAGGGGTTGGGAGGATGTATTGGCACAGGCACAGCTGAGTGCGAGTGTTGGTAATCAGAGATCAAAGGATTCGCTGGTTAGTTTATATGAAGAAAAGGAAACCAGAAAGGTTTTCAAGGTGTGGCAAAGTCGAGGGGAAAATAGAGAAGTTGATACAGGATTACTGTGAGGGAGGACTCTTGTGTTTATTCCACTCCTTTCCCGCCTGATGGAAATATATGCTAATTTTATCCTCATTCTCACATCCCCTATTCAACCTTTGAGTGCTTCAGCAAATTTCTACTGATCATATTTCTTTTTTCTTTGGCATTTGTACTGTGGATTTCTTCTATCCCATAGGCACCTATGAAACCGATATTCTTCTATCACCTACGTTATCCTTTCTTCAGACCACTCCACCAATCATGCAGCTCATGTCAGTAACGAAAGTACTTCGTAGGCAAAACAGCAGATGAATGGTCTCTGTGCTGCTAACTGCCAAACGGGGAGGACGCCAACTTCTTTTTATTGTAGTTGTGGTCTTCAGTGCTTAGACTGGTTTGATGCAGCTCTTCGTGCTACTCTACCCTGCGCAAGCCTCTTCGTCTCTGAATAACTACTGCAACTTGCATCCTTCTGAATCTTCTTACCATATTCATCTTTTGGTTTACCTTTATGATTTTTACCCCCTGCCCCCGTCACACCCGTCCAAATTTCCCTTCAGTATTAAATTGATGATCCCTTGATGCCTCTGCCGGCCGCGGTGGTCTAGTGGTTCTAGGCGCGCAGTCCGGAACCGCGTGACCGCTACGGTCGCACGTTAGAATCCTGCCTCGGGCATGGATGTGTGTGATGTCCTTAGGTTAGTTAGGTTTAAGTAGTTCTAAGTTCTAGGGGACTGATGACCACAGCAGTTAAGTCCCATAAGGCTCAGAGCCATTTGAACCATTTGAACCTTGATGTCTCAGAACGTATCCTACGAGCCGATCCCTTTTTGTATTCTGGTTGTGCCACAAATTTCTTGTCTTCCCAATTCTATTCCGTACCTCCTAATTAGTTACTTGATCCACCTACCTAATCTTCAGCATTCTGCTGTAGCACCACAATTCGAAAGCTTCTATACTCTTTTTCTCTAACTGTTTGTTGTCCATGTTTCACTTCCATACTTGTACTACACACCATACAAATACTTTCAGAGAAGACTTCCTGAACTTAAGTCTACAATCGATGTTAACAAATTTCTGTTATTCAGAAACGTTTCTCTTGCCATTACTAGTCTACATTTTATATCCTCTCTGCTTCGGCCATCATCAATTTCACTGCTGCCCAAATAACAAGACACATCTACTACTTTCAGTATCTTGTTTCTCAATGTAATTCCCTTAGCATCAAATGATTTAATTCAACTACATCCCTATGTCCTTGGTTTGTCTTTGTTGCTGTTCAACTTCTATCCTCCTTTCAAGACACTGTCCAAAGCTGAACTGCTCTTCCAAGTCCTCTGCTGTCTCTGACGGAATTACAATATCAGTGGGTAAAATCAAAGTTTTTATTTCTCCTCCCTGAACTTTAGTACCTACTCCGAACTTTTTTGTTCCCTTTACTGCGTGCTGAATGCACAGATTGAATAACAATGGCGATGGGCTACAACTCTACTTCACTCACTTATCAACCACTCCTTCTCTTTCATGCCCCTCGACTCCTATAAATCCTATCTGGTTACTGATAAGTTGTAAATAGCCTCTTGCGCTCTGTATTTCACCCAGCTACCCTCAGAATTTCTAAGAGAGTATACCAGTCAACATTGTTAAAAGCTTTCTCGAAGTCTACAAACGCTAAAGTGGTTTGCCTCTCCTTAACCTATCTTCTAAGATAAGTCGTAGGGTCAGTATTGCGTCGCGTGTTCCTACATTTCTACGGAATCCAAATTGATCTTCTACCAATTTTTCCATTTTTCTATAAAGATCCGTGTTGGAATTTTGTAACCATGGCTGTTTGCTTTGTAATGTTCACACCGGTCGACACCTGCTTTCTTTAGAATTGGAACTGTTACACTATTATTGAGGTCTGTGGGTATTTTGTGTGTCTCATACACATTGCACACCAGATGGAAGAGTTCTGTCCTGGCTGGTTCTCCCAAGGCTCTCAGCAGGTCTGACAGAATGTCGACTACTCCCAGAACCTTGTTGTGACTTAAGTCTTTCGGCGTTATGTCAAATTTTTCTCGCAGTATCGTATCTTCCACCTTATCTTCACCTCTGTTCTCTTCCATTTCTATAATATAATGCTGCCCCGTTTCTTTGTATAGATCCTCTATATACTTCGTCCACGTTTCAGCTTTTTTGTTTAGGACTGGTTTTCCATCTGTGCTCTTGATATTCATACATTTGCTCCTGTATCCTTCAAAGACTTCTTTAGTTTTCCTGTAGGAGGTACCTACACTACTGGCCATTAAAATTGTTACACCACGAAGATGACGTCCTACAGACCCGAATTTAACCGACAGGAAGCAGATGCTGTGATATGCAAATGATTAGCTTTTCAGAGCATTCACACAAGGTTGGCGCCGGTGGCCACACCTACATCGTGCTGACATAGAGAAAGTTTCCAACCGAATTCTCATACACAAACAGCAGTTGACTGGCGTTGCCTGGTGAAACGTTGTTGTGATGCCTCGTGTGAGGAGGAGAAATGCGTACCATCACGTTTCCGACTTTGATTTAGGTCGGATTGTAGCCTATCGCGATTGCGGTTTATCGTATCGCGACATTGCTGCTCGCGTTGGTCGAGATCCAATGACTGTTAGCAGAATATGGAATCGGTGGGTTCAGGAGGGTAATATGGAACGCGGTGCTGGATCTCAACTGCCTCGTATCACTAGCAGTCGAGATGACAGGCATCTTATCCACATGGCTGTAACGGATCGTGCAGCCACGTCTCGATACCTGAGTCAACAAATGGGGACGTTTGCAAGACAACAACCATCTGCACGAACAGTTCGACGACGTTTGCAGCAGCATCGACTATCAGCTCGGAGACCGTGGCTGCGGTTATCCTTGGCGCTGCATCACAGACAGGAGCGCCTGCGATGGTGTACTCAACGACGAACGTGGGTGCACGAATGGCAAAACGTCATTTTTTCGGATGAATCGAGGTTCCGTTTACAGCATTATGATGGTCGCATACGTGTTTGGCGACATCGCGGTGAACGCATATTGGAAGCGTGTATTCGCCATCGCCATACTGGCGTATCACCCGGCATGATGGTATGGGGTGCCACTGGTTACACGTCTCGGTCACCTCTTGTTCGCACTGACGGCACTTTGAACAGTGGACGTTACATTTCAAATGTGTTACGACCCGTGGCTCTACCCTTCATTCGATCCCTGCGAAACCCTACATTTCAGTAGGATAATGCACGGCCGCATGTTGCAGGTCCTGTACGGGCCCTTCTAGATACAGAAAATGTTCGACTGCAGCCCTGGCCAGCACATTCTCTAGATCTCTCACCAATTGAAAACATCTGGTAATGGTGGCCGAGCAACTGGCTCGTCACAATACGCCAGTCACTACTCTTGATGAACTGTGGTATCGTGTTGAAGCTGCATGTGCAGCTGTACCTGTACAAGCCATTCAAAACTCTGTTTGACTCAATGTCCAGGCGTATCAAGGCCGTTATTACGGCCAGAGGTAGTTTTTCTGGGTACTGATTTCTCAGGATCTGTGCTCCCAAATTGCGTGAAAATATAATCACAGGTCAGTTCTAGTATAACATATTTGTCCAGTGAATGGCCGTTTATCATCTGCATTTCTTCTTGGTGTAGCAGTTTTAATGGTCAGTAGTGTATCTTTGCCTTAGTGAAATATGTTTCTAAATCCTTATATTTATCTTCCAGCCATTCCTGGCAAGCTATTTTGCAGTTGCTGTCAATCTCGTGTTTAGGCGTTTGTATTCCGTTTCGCCTGTTTCATTTGTTGCGTTTCTATATTTTCTCCAGTCGTCAGTTAAATTCATGATATCCTGTGTATTCAAGGGTTTCTAGCATCTGCCAAAGCTACCCATTCGTCTTCTGCTGTGTTCCTTTCCCCTGTTTAGGTAATCGTTGCCTAATGCTCCCTCTGAAACCCTCTACAAACTCTGGTTCTTTCGACCTATCCACGTCATATCTCCTTAATTTCTTACCTTTATGCAGTTTCTTTTTGTGGTTCACTAAAAGACCGGCAATCAGCGGAACACGAGCGAGCGAACCGAACACGACGGAATGCTGTTCGCTAGCGCTCGCCCACCGTTAACACCTCAGAGAATTCTCGTTCGCTTGTGTTTGCTCCGGTGTAAACCGATTCAGTAACGGACCACAGCGCGTTGATCAGGGTGGATGGCAGGATGGAACTAACCTCGGGTGGGGGAGGGGGGGGGGGGGGGTGAGGTCCCTGCACTGTCTGCCAAACTGCGTGTTCGGTGTCAGGTGACTCGATTACCGCGCCCCAGTTAACGCCCCCTGCCTAATCCAATAGGCGCCGTTCTGCTGCACCGCTGCTCGCTGCCCGGCGCAGCTCGCAGCATTTTCTGCCAGTGGACGCCGCTCGGCACATAAACGGATAACAAATCCCATCCCAGTAACACTTTCCTGCGTAGGCGTCACATCGATACATGTTGGAGTGTGCAAGCGTGTCCAAATTAACGCCAGTATCCTGCCAGAGCCAGTTTCGCCTTTTATTCTCATCAAAATTTCATTTTTATTTCTCGAACAGAGAATAGTTAAGTGTCGCAGATTTAATTTCACACATCTAATTAAATGTGTCTGAAATCACGTCTATATTGTATTTCCGACTACGATATTAGCGAGCAAAATTATGAAACTCCATTCCAACAATGTCCAGATAAAATTTTGTTTCCTACTAGGATAGTTTCATAAATCTGGTAAAAAAAGCAAGAAAAAATATCTGATCCGTAAACAACAGACCTTACTTCTTTGAGGTTTATCTTGTATCCCGCCTGGAAGGCGGCGCGTGGGTCTGCTGTAATTTGGAGGGTAGGCCGAATGTATGAATCTAGGAGGAGCAGGTGAGGTAGAAATACGTCGTACTGCAAATAAAGTAAAAGATGTTTACACTAGGTATGACAAGTAACAAAATATGGTTACATAACTTTCGCTACGATGAGCGCGTAGGTGCGAAGCAGGACGTGTCAAAGCTAACAGAAGTTACACAGGCAAAATCTGTAGTGGCTCGCCCACTATGAAGATGAAACAATGTTGGTTGGTCATCTGCTCGTGATCAAATGGGCAGAATCTGGAGCGGCGCTCGTCGAGCTGCACAGCGCCGGCTAGAGGGCGCTGTCGTCGGTGTGGATCGTCCGCTCTCGTAGCGCCAACCTAAGAACTTGTACCTACGCCATCGTAGCTATCGATACCACAGTTTATACATTTTGTCCAGCGATGCTCCGGTTTTTTGATCCCATTGGAAAAGTA
This sequence comes from Schistocerca gregaria, assembly GCF_023897955.1. Lineage (NCBI taxonomy): Eukaryota > Metazoa > Arthropoda > Insecta > Orthoptera > Acrididae > Schistocerca > Schistocerca gregaria. The sequence goes on from NC_064920.1 coordinate 532,287,464, forward strand.
GGTTCTGTCAAACTCTACAGAGTAGTTGTTGACTGCGACTATCACTTCCTCATTTGACGAAAATTTTTTCCCAGCAAGCCGAAGTTTCAAGTTAGAGAACAGGAAGAAGACACTTCAGTTCACGCAATTTCATCATGTGTATAGTTTTCATTGAGCACATAATGTGTTGCTTTTGGCATTTAATTAGAATCATTTTCTTTATTCTACACTATTTCAAATTTTGCATTTCATGAAGTTTAATGTTTTACTTCATGGCACTGTTCTCATGCACAACATAGGGTCAACCAATAGTTTTGCTCAACAGTTGAATACGATGCACGAGGAGAAAGTTTTTGAAATCAATGTATTCAGTTTTCTCAAATACAGACTTTTTTCTATAGATTGCTTGCACTACTAGGAATAAGGACGCATCGAGAGATTACAAAGCTACGTAAATGTACGTCGAAAAAGACTTAGACGGTTGTATGACATAAAACCCTTAGAGACAGAGGCAAGAAACTCACATAATCAATTGCCGTGATAATTCTGAAATGGCCATACGTGTTTATCCTATTCAACTTGTTCAGGTTACTGGACCGCAGACACTGCTAGTTCAACCGGAAAAAATCACACGTAGTCTCCTCCATACCTGAGCGGTCAAAACTTCTGACTGCCATGCAGTGTGGCCGGGTTCGATTCTCGGACGAGTCGAAGTTTTTTCCGCTCTGGGACTGCGTTTTGTGTTGTTCACATCGTCATTTCATCGTCATCGACACGAAAGTCGGTCAGTCTGGCGTCGACTCAAAAGACTTGCAACTCGGTGGCCGAACTTCAACAGATGAGGATTCACGGACATCAGTGCCACACTATCGCCGTCATCGTCATTAATCACACGTCATAAATGCTCAAATGTATCATGGGCAAAATAAAACTGGCCCGAAAACATTATATGCACTTTAACTTATATCATCAGCCCAATGTGCAGATGAAATACAGTGCATGGCAATAAAAAAGTTAAGCACTCAGTTTGGTCGGGGAGGCGGGGTGAGGGGGTGGACGAACCAAACTAAACTACATGGGTTGATACGGTATGTGATGTTACTTCAGTGATTACAAAGTCATATAAAATTGCAAAGGACTTGGCAGTATGGGACGATTTATCACAGTGACATGGCAGCATTTCAGACCTGAATGCATGCACTGATTCAATTACGAAAGGTGTCATAAAACCATGGTATCCTTTCCTGAGGAAGAACGAACTACAATAGTTGTAACTGTTGCTTTGTATATTTGATAATGACACTGGGACGAAGATGACTTCCAAGCTGGTCACACACATGTTCTCTTGGGGAGTTGTCTCATCAGAGTTCCTTCAGTCACTACCGGCCTTGACCGGAGCTCATACTCGACGGGTTCCACTACCATGGCACCAGGAGCAACAACGCTGTGCTTCTCCTGAGCACTGAAAGAATGGAATCTCTCCTTATGCTGCCGTAATACTCGCCGACAATGGTCACCGGCTTAGTGGGGAACAGTGGTTCATCACTCAACACAATGCGCCGCCGCCCAACAGGAGTCCATGCTTCCAGTTCACGGCACCACCCCAAGCGCAGCCGTTTGTGTCGTTTTATTAACGGCAGCCTTCGCATGAGAGGATAATTCTCTAGTCAGTCTGTTGCTAGACACTGACCAATGGTGCGAGATGACACAGAATGTTGCTGCGAGTCCACTGATTGCAGTCAGGTGCCAGGCACAAATATGGAGCGGTCACGATATGCTTGGTGCACAATGCGGCGAACCTCCCTTGTGGTGGTCAAAGGTGGTCGACTGGAACCTTGAAGACAAGTATAATTGCCCTCACGTTTCTATACAGTCCAACATCTGGACACTGTGACAAATAAATCCCCCACAAATCTGGCTAAAGCATGATTCGTCCATCCGGCCAACTGCAGACCCAGACTGAAGCTACTTTCACACTCTGTCAGGTGTCTCGCACAATTACGTGGCACCTCCATATCCTTCACACTGATCACTCAACAGCTGGCTCTGTTCGCGTACCATACGTATCGTACCAGAACTCGTAACAACAGTAAACACCAAAAACATTAACACACAGTGGTGGCCGTTCTACGTGACCCAGAGAACTGCAACTGTAATCCTCTACATACTCGCCCCATTAGCGTGTACGTGTAGGAAGCTACACTGAATTCCATGTCTGCTCGGTGCTTCTTTTTTTGTCAGGCAGTGTATTTTACAGATCAGTTTAGTTTTCCCAACCTTGTATATGAGAAAATGAAGGCATGACGGAGAGAGATTCTGTCAAATCATGCTTTGGCTGCAGAAGAACTTTTGGTGTACCTGAGAGGCAACACGGAGGACTCCAAGGTTCGGTTACATTCTTACATTGGAGCTATCATCATAATATTTACTAATCAACGAATGAGCAAAAGATAGTCAAATAGTTTGTACTACGAGAACCAGCAGCCTTCCCTAGACTACTGGGACATTTTCATGGACGTTCAAAAATTCACGTTGCTCATTTTGGATACTGTTTAAAACCTAAGCCACCAAAGAAAAGAAGTCAATAGATGAAAGTGGCGCCAGTTTTTATAGCCAATCAAGATGCGCAGTTTTCAGCAAGTCTGGAAGGGCTACTCTGGAACGTTAAATTGTAAGGCACTGGCGTCTCCTGCCATTTTCATCTTGGTGCTGTATCCCTGCACATGAAAATGCTCAAGTTCCTGCAGAGATTTGGTTTTAATTGAAACCGCCATACTTATGACTCCACTCCATTTTGGACTGACACAGCAACAGTGGTTCAGTGTTCCAAAAATAGAAAACTGTCTCTGTTCCAAGTGCCTATGTGTTACAGGGCTTTCCTATGTCCATATTAGACAACTGCGATTTTCGCTCAAACGTTATCATATTAATGGCTTTTAAATACGACTGATGCGGTCTTCCCTGTTAAAGATAATCTGAAGACGTGCTGACTGCGCGAAAAACGTCGGTTGGTTGGTTGATTTGAGGGAGGAGATCAGACACCGGGGTCCCGAGGTCATCGGTCCCAACGGATTAGGGAAGGAGCAGGAGGGAAGTCGGCTGTACACTTTCAAAGGAACCATCCTGTCATTTTCCTGAAGCGGATGGCCGGTCGCGGGTTTGAACCGTCGTCCGAGTCCAATGTTCTAGTCACTGCGCCGCCTCGCTCGGTCTTTCCTTGTCATCGGGGCTCAGATGAAGTGGAACTCAACACTGAAGACAATTTTACTCCAGTCAATGAGCTTCCACCCCAAGACGTGTCTGGAGACGCCCCCTAGGGTGCCTACCATACGACCCGACAACCACGAGTGATGGACTAGTGTGGCATTTCTTGTAGCAGGACCCCTTTGTTTGTCATTCGTGGCACCCTTAGAACTCAGTGGTGCGTCGACGGTATTCTACGACCCGGTTTCTTGCCCTACATGGCAACCCACCGGAAACTTAAAATCTCAGAAAGATGGTTCCCGGTCGTACAAACCGTATACGGCCAGAGTTTATACTGCCTGTCTTCGTGATTGCCAAACGCTACCTTGGCCAGCAAGGTCGCCAGATCTCTCTTGAATTGAGGTCGTTTGGAGCATTATGGTCAAGGGCTTCCAACCATTTCGGGATTTTGACGATCTAACTGGCCAGTTGGACAGAATGAGGCACAGTTTCCGTCAGTAGGACATTCAACAACTGTCTCGATCAATGCCAAACCGATTTCTGTAAGGGACAGAGATGGACCAGCGCATTACTGACTTGCTCAATTTGTGAACTTCTTTTTCTTGGATAAATCATCCATTTTTTTCTGAAATTGTAATCATTTGTTTATCTGTACAGGTACATCACATCTACCAATTTCCGTCCCTCTCTAATAATTCCTTCGAGGTAGGTCTTCTGTTTTTCTTTCCATTTTTGTCTTCGAGTGTATGCATCAGTGTTATCTATTTATCATGTCTCCCTCATACTCGTAGCACACTTAAAACTGACATGAAATTCGTGCACTCTTTAATTTCTGAGGTTTTTGAATGAAAAGTCCTCGAAATGCTACACTCTTGAGTCCAATGAAGTCGACATTTTTATTGACATGCCTTGAGAGTGTGGCGTCGCCGTTCTTATATCCCGACTCAACGGATACTCAGGTTCAACCTGAGACATCGACAGAGATACCTGCACAGTACAGCCGCCGCGCGCAATACAGCAACTACGGTGTGTGTCCAGAATATAGGAGCCTGCATCGGTTACGCAAGAGCGCTTCAGATCACCAAGCAGTAGATAACATCGCCTGAAGTGACTGAGGAAATATAGCCTTACCTGTGGACTTGGATTACTACACTGGAGGTTTTCGTTATTCCGTAAGAAACAAAAGGCTCGTGGGTGAGACTAAAATCTTGGGGAAAAGAACATCAACGATAAGAGTGGCTGATGACGCTTCTATCCTCAGTGAAAGAGAGGAAGAATAAGAGGGCGTACTGAATAGAATCAAAAGTCGACTGAGCACAGAATATGGATTGCGAGTAAACCGAAGAAAGAAAAAAGCAATGAGAAATAGCAGAAATGAGATTAGAGGTAAAGTTAACATCAAAACTGGGGACCACGAAGTAGACAAGAAGGGTTTGAGATGTGGTGCTATAGAAAGACGCCGAAAATTAAATGGACTGATAAGATAAGAAAAGAGGAGGTTCTATGCAGTATCGAGAAGGACAGGAACTATATACCCTCAGATAGACTCAAGATTTTTCGCATTCCTTTCGTCCGAATGTCTGAGCTTCCGTTTCATCTCGCGAAGTCACACGCGCAGCCGCGGCGAGGCAGCACCATCTGTTCGCGCATGTGGCACGTGAAACACACAGAGCGGCGTACTGCCCCTCGGGTTTAGTCGTAAATGTTGGAAGTAGCCTGCTCGAATTGTCAAGTTTTAATTTATCATGTTTTACGAACAAGGGATAGCATGGTAGGACATGTATTAATACATCGTGGAGTAACTTCTGTGATGCTAGACGGAGGGGTAGCACTCTTTTCACACCGCTTCCTGCAAACGTGGAGTAATTTTGACGTCACACGGCACCGCGCGACTGCTACAGTCGCAGGTTCGAATCCTGCCTCATGCATGGATGTGTGTGATGTCCTTAGGTTAGTTAGGTTTAAGTAGTTCTAAGTTCTAGGGGACTGATGACCTCAGAAGTTAAGTCCCATAGTGCTCAGAGCCATTTGAACCATTTTTTTTGACGTCAAACCGCATGAACTGCTATCGACTTCCGTTAGCTTTCGATGTGAAATGTCGTGAGCAGCAGAAAAATACCCATCAGAAATGCCATTCGTTTGCAGGAGGTCTTATAAGCTTATTGCTACCCGCGAAATATTTGTGAGGAGGAAAAATATGCTTGTTTTTGCTCATCGTTTCGCTCGCAGCAGTTTTAGCTGTCCTCATAGGTTCCTGACTAACCACTCACTCGTAAATCATCCCATATTCTGAATTAAACAGCTAAATATTTATTTCGTCCTTTGTTCTCTTATCATACGAAAATGTTAATAACATCGAATATTGCAAAACACACTTATATCACATTTCATAAGAAAGTCCCAGAATGTGTTACCAACACTACGATGACAGAATATATACACACTGAAGCGCCAAAGAACCTGGCATAGGCAAGCTTATTCAAATATAGTGATATGGAAACAGACGGAATACGACGCTGCGGTCGGCAACGACTGTGTAAGACTACAAGCTTTTGCCGCAGTTGTTAGATCGGTTACTGCTGCTACAATGGCAGGTTATCAAGATTTAAGTGAGTTTGAACGTGGTGTTACAGTCGCTGCACGAGCAGTGGGACACAACATCTTCAGGATAGCGATGAAGTGGGGATTTTCCCGTGCGCCATTTCACGTGTGTACCATGAATGAATCCGGTAAAATAACAAATCTCCGACATCGCTACGGCCGGAAAAAGATCCTGCAAGAACGGGACCAATGATGACTGAAGTGAATCGTTCAACGTCACAGAAATGCAACACTTCCGAAAATCGTTGCAGATTTCAATGCTGGGCCGTCAACAAATGTCAGCATGCGAACCATTCAACGAAACATCATCGACATGGGCTTTCGGAGCTGAAGGCCCACTCGTGTATGCTTGATGATTGCATGACACAAAGCCTTACGCGTCCCTCGGGTCCGTCAACTCCGATATTCGACTGTTGATGACTGGAAACATTTTGCTTGATCGGACGAGTCTCGTTTCAAATTGTACCTAGCAGATGGACGTGTACGGCTATGGACACATCCTCATGAATCCATGGATTCTACATGTCAGCAGCCGGAGGCTCTGTGACCGAGTGAGGCGTGTGCAGCTGGAGTGACATGGGACTCCTGATACGTCTAGATACAACTCTGACAGGTGACACGTACGCAAACATCGTGTCTGATCACCTCTATCCATCCATATCCATTGAGCATTCCGACTGACTTGGGCAATTCCAGCAGGACAATGCGACACCCCACACGTTCAGTATTGCTACAGACTGGCTCCAGGAGCACTCTTATGAGTTTAAACATTTCCGCTGGTCACCTAGCTCCCGAGACAAGAACATTACTGAGCAAATCTGAGATGCCTTGCAACGTGCTGTTCCACATCCTCATACTCTTAAGGATTTATGGACAGCTCTGCTGGATTCGTGGCCTCCGTACCCTCCAGCACGACTTCAGACATTAGTCGAATCCTTGCCACATTGCGTTGCGGCCCTTCTGCGTGCTCGTTGCGGTCCTACACGATATTATTCAGATGTACCAGTTTCTTTGGCTCTTCAGTGTACATTACCATGTATTAGTACACAAACCTACATCCTGCGACTCCATGAGCCACGACATTTTCCGTTACGCTAGAGCTCATTCATGTGGCATCGGTCTCGACGTCTTGATTACCACAGTATCCCTTGAGGGTTTATATCGTCGATGCGTTACTTACTGACATTTAATGATAAGGGTGACGTTTTTGCGACATATTTTCAATGCGGATTTGCCTTGAAATGACGTGCTGCACGTTATAATACAAGACATCTGAACATGACAAAATAAATATGGTACCTGTCGCATCGATAGTTGATACTGCGAGGCCCACGAGAAATACAGCCCTTGGCGCATACGTCACAACACGTGACCCTGGCGGAGAGCGACACACTATTTCAGACGAGTTCAATAATTCGTGAATGCGTGCTTAAACGCGTCTAAGTTCTTAGTAGCTCACGACAAAACTAAAAACTTTAGTGGATACCTTTTCGATTAAAATATTGTTTTCCCGTGGGGCCCGCACGGAGCGGAGAGTTGCGAAGTGTGCGGACAAGCCGATTAGTGTGACGTCAGGAATTAGTTGCAGGGTCCGTACATCTCACTGACACCGCTGATACTGCGTGTGACGTCAAAAATGAGGTCACGTTTGCACGAAGTGTTGTGAGACGATTGTCACCCCTAGAGGAAGCTGTATTGTGTGAAAACAGGAGGCGAAAGCAGAGATTGGAATATGGTCAACAAATAACTGAGGACGTTGAGTGCAAGTGACGATCAGAGATGACACTCCCTGGCACAGGAAGGGAAGCTGTGGCGGGCCGCATCAGTCCAATCAGAGGACTGATTATGATAAAGAAATGGCAACTTGGCTTTTGTTCCTTGGTCAGTTACAAACTCTTATTCCTCAGTTTCAGCGTCGAATATTACAACAATGACTATCTCTTCCTTTAAAGGTACAATAATGAAGAATTGATCAAGCGAGAATTTTGTAGGAATCTTCTTTCGTTCGTGAATTACACATTCTTCTGGTTCTTCCAATAAATATGGTGCGGGAACCTACCTTTCCCATTTCAGCATGTGATCAACAGGCGCAGCAATCTGCTTGCGTCGTATACACACAGGAGGGTGTTCGACTTTCGAGAAAGGTTATCTGGGAATATCAGTTCAGTCGCTCCGACACATCGTTCATCGTACGGACTGCGACTGAAGGCGACTGAGAGGTTGGAGCAGTATGTAAAATACCTGCCTGAACACTGTTGAGGTAGACCCATCCAGAAAGTCTACGAACGTTAACGCGCCGCTTACGAGATTCGGGGCTGCGCGTTGGTCCTTCGTCAGAGTTAATTTAACAGATGCTGCGGAATTCCTTAGTATAGACTACTTTTGTACAGGGCGCCCCACATAAAACTGGTATGTCTCAGGCACAGGATGATTACCTCTATCGAAGTGCGTGTGAAACGACCAAGCGGGATGGCGCAGTGGTTAGCAAACTGGACTCGCATTCGGAAGGGCGACGGTTCAAACACGTGTCTAGCCCTCCAGCTTTAGGTTTTACGTGTTTTCCCTAAATCGCTTCAGCCAAATGCCGGGATGGTTCCTTTGAAAGGGCACGGCCGATTACCTTCCCCATCCTTGACACAATACGAACCTGTGCTCCTTCGCTAAAAACCTCGATGTCGATGGGAAGTTAAATCCTATTTTCCTTTCTTTTTTTCTTGTGAAGTGACAAAACTGCTTCGAAAGTTGACTACACTGAAATTTATCGGAAAGCTGAATGCAGTTGTGTGTCGGTGTGTCAGTTGTTCTGAGAAGCTCGTATTGCTGAGTTGTTTCATAAATTGGGCAAATTACATGAGAACAGAGAACTTATGTTGTGGAGACTTACGTAAGGACAGGCTCCATCAATAAATGTGAAGAAATGTTTCAAGCGAAGTATGCTGGTAGAAAACTCCCCACGACCAGGACTACTCAAGATGTAATCAACAAATGGAGGAATGTAGGATGTGCAAGGAGTGAGGACCCCTGAAACTGTAGACGGAGTTCGCATGGACATTACGAGAAGTCTCTGCAAGACGCTAAGGAGGTTATCGCAAGTTGGTGCATCTCATACATCGTGTCATTGCGTACTAAAATATAAAAAAAATTAGAACCCTATCATGTGAATTTGGTGCAAGATTGGAAATTTCAGGATCAGGAAAAAAGGGTTCATTATTGTACTGGCTGTTAAGATCAATCGATAAAGATTATCTGGAGCCCTTGCTTTACTTCATACCAGATGAGGCCTGGCTTCGTTTGTCGGGTTATGTAAAACTCCCAGGACCGCAGATACAGGACGCAAGATTACCCACATATTCTGCATGAAGAACGTCTCCACTCAGAGCAGATAGGTGTTTGGTGTACATTGTCCATCGTGGGCATTACTGGCCCTATGTTTTTCTGTTTTTTCATTACACCTTAAACTGTGCGAGATATCTAGAATCTCTGACTCTTTCTACTCACAATTGACAGATGCAGAGAAGCTGTACTCAGTATTCCAACAAGATGGAGTAACCGGTCACACATCCAACCAAAATATGGCCATATCACCACAACGTGTTCCCTGAAGGAAGACTTGTCAGTAGACGCCTCCGGCAACCAAGGTCAGTAGACTTAAGGCGTGATTTTTATTTGTGAGACACACTAAAAAATAAAATGTGTGCTGATTATCCTCGCACAATAGGCGATTGTAAACGGATCCTTGCTAGAGAAATCAACAACATCACGCCTGCAGAACTGCAGCGTGTTGCTGGTCAAGTCATCACACGATGCCCACGGCCACCACTTGCAACATCTCTTATAAGCGTGCCTCAATCTGTAAAAACGGAAACCTTATAGGTTCGCAATTTTCTCCGTCAGTCTGTGTGTCTGACTATTAATACCACTTTTCTTTGGAGCAGTTTGAGGTACCAAGTTCAAATCTGCGTCACGTACTAAGGTCTGCGGTCCCTCGGCAGTCTAAAAGGTTAAGCTTCTAAGTCAACGCAATCAAAACGTAGGGCCACTTACGTCACAACTTTGATATTCGAAATCTCACTTACAGGGCAAGAAGCAAGGTTTCACAGCAGAAGTAAAGGGAAAAATCCGAAATTGTTAATTTAAATTTATATCAGACCGAAACAATATTCCTTTTGTCTTTTTTTATCCTACTTAAAACTCGAAATAAAAATATCCTCGAAATTCTTGGAACTATAGACACAGTTAAGTTTGCATGGATCGCGCAGCGCGCGAATCCTACTCGTACCTGGCCACTTTTTTTTGTCTCGTCTCTGTTTGACCTGTGGCCCGACAACTCCCAAACACTTGCTAACTGGGTTTCTCGTTACACTCAAGACGAGTTAAGATGATGCACTGTAAAATTTTGGCCGGCCGCGTTGGTTTCGCGGTTCTAGGTGCGCACTCCGGAACCGTGCAACTGCTACGGTCGCAGGTTCGAATCCTGCCTCGGGCATGGATGTGTGTGATGTCGTTAGGTTAGTTAGGTTTAAGTAGTTCTAAGTTCTAGGGGACTGATGACCACAGCAGTTGAGTCCCATAGTGCTCAGAGCCATTTTTGTAAAATTTTGAACTGCTGATCTCGTAGTGGTAAAAACTGACGTTTTTTAGTTTTCGTTTTGTTTTGTCTGGGTACCAATGCTCTACAGCTTCCTGAGACCCTAAACTTCCAGTTAAGTAGCTGTCTATGAGCCACTGCTTGCTCTCTGTATTCAGTGAGTCGTCACGCTGATCCACTGTAGACGTATCAATGAATGGAACTGAACGTCTCTTATCTGCCTAGTCCAGATACCTGCTGGACGAGATGTTGTTCTCGGTTCTTCCCTGCTCCTGCGCGCGTCTCCTTGGGAGCGCTGCTCTAGGAAGCGCGGGCCAGACCTGTGCCGCTGGTTTCGGCCACGTAACCCGCAGACGGACGTCCCCTTCTGTGCGTGGGACTGGGAGTGTCAGCGGAGCGCGCTTCCGGCGGAAGGTCGCGACCTCGCCGGCACAATGGCTGGCGGCGGCGGCGGCGGCGGCGAGCGCTCCAGCTCTGGAAACACTGCGCCGGGCCCGCGCGCTTCTCAACAAGGCGTCTCACCGGTGCTTGCCGTTCATCCTCGTGTCTCGTCGTTGTGGTCTTCAGCACAAACACTATGTTTCTGCAGCTCTCCATGCCACTCTACCCGTGCAAGCTATTTCCCACATCTACTGCAACCTACATCCGCGTGGGGTAGCCGCGCGGTCTCGGGCGTGTTGTCACGAATCGCGCGGCTCCCCCCGCCAAAGGTTCGAGTCCTCCCTCGGGCATGGCTGCGTGTGTTGTCCATAGCGTAAGTTAGCGTAAGTTAGATTAATTAGTGTGTAAGCATAGGGACCGACGACCTCAGCAGTTTGGTCCCATAGAAACTTACCGTAAATTTCAAAAAATTTCCAACCTACATCCATTTGAACCTGTTTACCGCACTCAACCTTTGACGTCCCTCTACAATTTTTATCCCTCACTCATTTTTCCATTACGTAGCTGACGATTCCTTAATGCCTCATAATGTGTCCTGCCAACAGATCGCCAAGCCATGTTGTGTCACAATTTTTTACCTCTCCGGTTTCACTCAGTACTTCTTTAGTTACCAGATCCTGCCCACATAATCTTCAGCACTCTTCCGTAGCACCGCATTTCAAAAGCTTCAATTTTCTTCTTGTCTCAACTGTTTACTGTCCGCGTATTATTGCCATATAAGACTGCACTGCTTACACGCTTCTTCGGGAAAGACTTTGTAACACTTAAATTTATTTAGTGTTTTGGTTAAATGGCCAACAGCAGCCGTTAAATAATTAAGAAAATGCATTTTTAACCATCTGCTGTTTCCTATAAAAGACCTACATCTCTACCGGTTTCGGTTATGGATCATCTTCACCGGACGAAACGTGAAAAAGAGATCAGGTAAAAGCATATTTCATGTTCGTGTTAAGCTGATACGATCTCAAAACTGTCATAGTGAGAATGGATGGACTCTCACTACGACAGCTTTAAGGTTTACCAGCCTAAAAAGAACATGAAATATACTTTTACCTGATCTCTTTGTCAACTTTCGTCCTGCGAAGATGATCCATGAGCGAAATTGGTAGACGTGTAAGCTTTTTAAAACAAACGTCTGATGATTAAAATGCATTTTTTCAACCGGTAGACATGTAAAGTTTTTAAAAATAAACAGTTGATCATTAAAAAGCATTTATCCAGTGTTTTCAATTTATGTTCCATAAAATTTCAGGCTTGCAGCCCGCGCTGTTCTGTGTGTCTCTCGTGGATTGTACATGTCGTCTGTCCTATGTATGAACGGCCACACTCAGAGGATCTTGTAAACCCTGGGGTTCGAGAGCAGTCTGAAGGACGAGCTTCTACACTTGAGAAGAGTTTTTGAAGCCAACGTGTACTCTCTACAGCAGATCTGTAAGGCACTACAAATGAAACCAACAATGGGAATAAGGATCGCAAAAGAAAACACGGAAAGTTTTAAATCCATGGCTTTTCTGCCATACGTGGGAGGCCTAGCGTCAAAAATAGGACGGATCCTCAGCAAACACATAGTGAAAGTGATTTTTCGCCCTCCACCAAAGACAGCACCGCTCCTGGGTTCAGTTAAGGATGATTTGGTGCTTCGGAGGCCAGGGATTTACAAGATTCCCTGTGAGTGCGGCCCTTCATGCATAGGACAGACGACAAGTACAGTCCAAGAGAGACGCACATAGCACCGCAGATACACACGGCTCTTGCAACCTAATAAATCTACGGTGACAGAGTAATCTATTAACGCTGAGCACTCTGTGGTGCACGATAGCGTCGAAATTCTAGCCTCAACTTCACCTTTCTGGGACTCTGTAGTGAAAGAAGCAAAAATTTCGGTTGGTGACGAATTTAATTAATAGAGATAGCAGCTTCTACTTGGCCAAATCTTGGAATCTGGCACTTTCTGTACTAAACTGACAAAGATGTCGCGACGGTGCAGTTCGCAGTGATACATAGATATCACCGTGTAGATCGACCGCGCAGCGACAGATGTAATTCCATGCATATGTCATACCTTTTTGCCGCCGATCAACGTCTCTTGCGCTCAGGGTATCTGTGGCCGCATGCGCTGTGGTGCGATCCGTGGGTTTAAAATATTAGAAGAAATCAAATTTACGCGGCTGCACACCAGAAATTTTATGGAACAATCACTGCGGCGTGAAGATATGTACATTCACATTTAAATTTTCTGTTTCGATGCTAATAAGTTTCTCTTTTTCTGTAACACGTTTCTTGATACTACCAGCCTGTAATTTCTATCATTCAGCTTCGGCCTCATCAGCTATTTTGCTGCCATAATAGTAAAATCCGTCCCGTACTTTTATTGTCACGTTTACTAATCTGATTCCCTCAGCTTCGCTTGATTTAATAGCACCACATTCCATTACTCCAGTTGTACTTCAGTGGATGTTCGTCTTACACTGAGGTGACGAAAGTCATCTGGTGATTCCTAATATCGTGTCGGGAATTCGACGTGCCGTAGAATCAACACTCTTTGGAAATTCTCTGCAGAAATACTGTCCCATGCTGCCTTTACAGCCATCCATAGTTGTGAAAGTATTGCCGGAGCAGGATTTTGCGCACGAACTCACCTTTCGATTATGTCCCATAAATGTTCGATGGGGCTCACGTCGGGCGATCTGCGTGACCAAATCTTGGGCTCGAATTGTTCAGAATGTTCTTCAAGCAAATCGTGAACACTTGTGGCACAGTGACATGGCACACTGTCATCTTGTTGTTTAGGAATATGGAGTCCACGAATGGCTGCGAATGGTCTCCAAGTAGCCGAACACAACCATTGTCAGTCAATGATCTGTTCAGTTGGACTAGAGGACCAAGATCATTCCATGTAAACACAGCCCATATCATTATGGAGCCACCACCAGCTTGCAGACTGCCTTGTTGACAACTTGCGTCCATGGCTTCGTGGGGTTCCCCTACCATCAGCCCTTAGCAAGTGAAATCGGGACTCATCTGATTAGGCCACGGTTTTCTACTAGTGTAGGGTCCAGCCGATATCCTCACGAGCCCAGGAGAGGTGCTGCAGTCGATGTCGTACAGTTAGCGAAGACCCTCGCGATGGTCGTGTGCTACCATAGTCCATTAACTCCAAATTTCATTGCAGCGCCCTAAAAGCTAAGTTCGTCGTACCTCCCACACTGATTTCACATTTTATTATTTGTATGTAAAAGATGACCTGGGGCTACACAAGCCAGGTATTTACAACATACCATGCCAGTGTGGGATGTCATACAGTGGCCAGACCACCAGAACTGTGAACATCAGGTGTAAAGAACACCCAGAGACATACCAGACTCAGGCAGGCAACTAAATCAGCCATAGCAGAGCATTGTCTGGAACTTGGTCATTCAATGGATTACAATGACACCTAGATTGTGACACAGACCTCAAGATTTTGGGACAGTGTCATTAAAGAAGCAATTGAGATTAAGGTCACAGACAATCTAATCAACCGTGACTCGGGATACCAAATCAGCACTGCCTGGAATCCAGCGCTTGAGCTTGTGAAAACTCAACGCAGGACACTCCGGGATTCTGCAAGAAATATAAGTGGAGACCGAGGGAACAGCCGTGAGACAAGGTGTTGGACATTAGAGACCAGATCTGACACACCCCAGATCATGAACTCGACTTTAGAAGACGGCCAGGCCGGGCGCGGACGGCGGAGGGAACACCGGCCACCAGAGAGGGACCATGTAGCCGCGTCTGGCGGGCGCGGACCTCAGATGGAACACACGACGCGGCGCGGACCGATTAGGGAGCGCCCAGCACGCAACAGAAGTGGGAACCGTAGTAACAGTCATGAGATAGAGTACCCAACATCTCAGATCGGGTCTGACACACCTCAAATGACAACCACAACCGTTGAGGACGGCCAAAACGGGAGCCGACGGCAGTCGGAACATCCGCGACTGGGAGGGTCCGTTGAAGCCGAGTCTGGTGGGCGCGGACCACAGATGGAACACTCGACTCGGCGCGGACCGATAGGGAACGCCCAGCTCCTCCCAGGCATAAATACTGGACTCGATCGACCCAAGGACCAGTCTCAGGTAGCACCTGAAGAAGACAGCGAGGCACCATGTTGAAATATCGTGCGAGAACGACGCGAACATCCGGTTGGATTCCCGAATATCCAAGATGTCAATACAGAAGTTGTTTATGAGTAAGAGAAAAATGTTTTATATACATTCGAAGAAATCTTGAAGCGAAAATTGCCATATTGCTGTTTTATTTTATTTTATTGTTTAGGAAATTGCGTGTTATAGCACTATATTGTAATTCCGTATTATTTCCTTTATTTTTACTACAACATCCCACGGTTTCATGTTACCGATCAACATTTTTCCAATCAACATTAAGAATTTCTCTTTTGCTATAAATATTGTTCATGTTTAAGTAAGGACAGATGGTGAATAATTATGAAGAACAAAAATGTTCCGTAGGTTGCCTCGCTCTCTATATATCCTCACTCACTTTTTAGACGGTTCACGCTTCCAGGTTTTAGGGGACACTAGAGAGACACTAATTACAGACGTAAAGAAAGCGATCGTTATGAGATAACGCCCGTTAGGTTTGCAACACACGTAATGTACAGGCAACACGGGTACGACTTTAACTGAGCGGAACTACTAGAAAACTACCGTAATTTACGCTTACTTATGATAGCCTACGGTAATCTTACAGCTCTGCTCTAGCGCAATCGGGGGAGTGTTGGTGGCCTCCCGTCGAGTCAGCAGTGAGCCTTTGTGTGCTGTGTTTGATGGCCCATCGTCACGTTGATGTCTTTGCATGTTTCCTCGAGAAGTTATTTTTTATTTTTTTGGTCAATATTCGTAGAAGAATTGCTTAGTCAGAGATCGTCGATTACCTCGGTTAGCTTCTCGCTATCGATTTTTGCAAGTTCAGTAGGGTCTAGGCACTTATCACTCTTGGTGATGTGTTGTCGTGCTTGCACATCTTTCCTCGCGAAGAATTCGTCTGACGTTTGTTGTGATTAGCGCTGCTCTAGTTGTTCTTCAAACATTTCGTTGTTTTAAGTGTTGCGCCTATTAGCCTGGCACCTATGAAGTCTGATGTTGTTTTACCGTATTCGAGGCCGTCGGTATTAGTAATACTCATGAGAAGCGGGTTCGATTCCCGAATAAGCATGTCCGTTAAAGGGGTTTACCTTTGGTTGCAAGTATTTCCTTAAACTGGGTGTTAGTAAAGAGTAAGAGGATTACGTTGCACGTGGTTTAATTGGAGCTCATCTGGAACTGAGTGGGCTTAGTCCCTCAGGGAATAGTCTGTTTCCTGCAAGGTCAGTTTCAAATTTACATGTCAGCTATGGTATAAAAGCAATTGTCAGAAAAGAGTAAATTTCTCCTCTCGACTGGCCTAATGCACCAGACTTCATCTCGATTGAAAACATACTGGTGGAGCAGAAATGAACCGTGCGAGGAACTGCCCTGACCCTGCGCCAAGAACGCGCGATAACCTTTGGAACGTCGCCCAAGCTGGCTGGAAGGAGATGGAAGGAAATGAGATTTTATTGCTCGCTTAATAGACTCCCTTCCTCGATGCATGCAGAACGCTTTTGGGCAGGATATGAAATGGTAAAGAGACCACGCGCTGTACCCTTTTGAGGACTGAGGAAATTTTGCTAAGAACCGTGAACAGGGGGTTCTATTAACTTCATTAATTCTATAGACTAAAAAGAAATGAACACAGAAAAATGGAAAACAGTTACAGAAAATGGGAATGCATTAGAATCTGGCATTCATGCAATTCCTTATGTGTCTATCGAGTACGCCAAACAACTACGACGTCACTATACTAACTGCTGAGATATTCAGAGATACAATCCAGCCACATTGTCACCACCTGTCCGCCCCGATAGCTAAGTGGTCAGCGTGACGGATTGTCGTCCTACGGGCCCGGGATCATTTCCCGGCTGAATCGGGGATTTTCTCCGCTCGGGGACTGGGTGTTGTGTTGTCTTCCTCATCATTTCATCCCCATCCGGCGCGCAGGTCGCCCAATGTGGCGTCGAATGTAATAAGATCTGCACCAAGGCGGCTAGACCTGCCCCGTAATGGGATTCGCGGCCAATGACTTCAAACGCTCATTTCCATTCCAATGTCGCCACCTCTCACAAGCCTGAATAACCAGCTTCTGCAGCACGGACAGTTGCGAAATCTGCACGGAGAGAGTGAGGTTCTGGAAGGTACGGACAGTGATGTGGAGCCATGCCGGCGCCTGTGACGTGGTCAGCTGCGTTAGGTCGCTTTGTTGACGATGCATGGCTCGAAGAGCACGATCGAGGTGGCCCACAAGTTTCCAACTGGATGTAAATCTGGGGAGTCTGGTGATCAAGAGAGTACGGTAAACGCATCCTGGTGCTCTTCGAACCATGCACGTTCATTTCGAGACGTGTGATATGTTGCATTGTCCTGCTGTTAGATGCTTATCGTGCCGAGGAAAAACAAACTGCATGTAGGGGTGGACATGGTCCACAAGGATATATGTATATTTCTGTTGATCCACTTGCCTTCCAGAATGACGAGATCATCCAACGAATGCCACGAGAACATTCCCCAGACCATAACGCTCCCTCTTCTGGCCTGGTCCCTCCCGGCAATTGTTGCAGGGTGTTTGCTTTCTATCCGATGGAGCATGAAAAGTGATTCTTCTGAAACGTCCACCTATCGCCAGTCAATGGACGTACAATTGCGCGCATTGGCGCGCAAATTCCATTCTTCGTCAGTGATGAACAGCAGTCAGCCCAGATGGATGAACCGGGCGCCTGGTGCGGAGGTCCATACGCAGCTAAGTTTCCTGAATGGCCATTGAGAAGACACTGTTGTTATGAATAAGGCATCTGTTCTTTCGGACATGTCGGAAAGAACAGATACCATCGGTGACGGTGCAGCTCACTAGAATGAAATGATAATTAAATCAAGACCCTAAGCTGCCGACATGCATTGATATATATCAACTGGGACAGTTGAACATGTGTGCCCCTACTGGGACTCGAACCCGGGATCTCATGCTTCCATGGAAGACGCTCTACCCATCTGAGCTATCTAAGCGACTGCAGGGATTTATCCCTTTCACGCTCCCCTTGAGACCCACATTCCCAACTTAATGTTCACACACTGCATTCGTAGTGCCCGAGCCCATTACACTCATTACTCGCGGCAGACAATCTTACCGAGTCCTGTAACAGTTCGGGCAAAGCGTGTGCATCCGCACAGAAGAAGGTCAATGGCTGGTTAGCCTTAACTATATGAGGATGGTATCTGTTATTTCGGATATCTTCATATACACTCCTGGAAATGGAAAAAAGAACACATTGACACCGATGTGTCAGACCCACCATACTTGCTCCGGACACTCCGAGAGGGCTGTACAAGCAATGATCACACGCACGGCACAGCGGACACACAAGGAACCGCGGTGTTGGCCGTCGAATGGCGCTAGCTGCGCAGCATTTGTGCACCGCCGCCGTCAGTGTCACCCAGTTTGCCGCGGCATACGGAGCTCCATCGCAGTCTTTAACACTGGTAGCATGCCGCGACAGCGTGGACGTGAACCGTATGTGCAGTTGACGGACTTTGAGCGAGGGCGTATAGTGGGCATGCGGGAGGCCGGGTGGACGTACCGCCGAATTGCTCAACACGTGGGGCGTGAGGTCTCCACAGTACATC
This sequence comes from Schistocerca gregaria, assembly GCF_023897955.1. Classification (NCBI taxonomy): domain Eukaryota; kingdom Metazoa; phylum Arthropoda; class Insecta; order Orthoptera; family Acrididae; genus Schistocerca; species Schistocerca gregaria. The sequence goes on from NC_064920.1 coordinate 532,306,034, forward strand.
GATGTTGTCGCCAGTGGTCGGCGGAAGGTGCACGTGCCCGTCGACCTGGGACCGGACCGCAGCGACGCACGGATGCACGCCAAGACCGTAGGATCCTACGCAGTGCCGTAGGGGACCGCACCGCCACTTCCCAGCAAATTAGGGACACTGTTGCTCCTGGGGTATCGGCGAGGACCATTCGCAACCGTCTCCATGAAGCTGGGCTACGGTCCCGCACACCGTTAGGCCGTCTTCCGCTCACGCCCCAACATCGTGCACCCCGCCTCCAGTGGTGTCGCGACAGGCGTGAATGGAGGGACGAATGGAGACGTGTCGTCTTCAGCGATGAGAGTCGCTTCTGCCTTGGTGCCAATGATGGTCGTATGCGTGTTTGGCGCAGTGCAGGTGAGCGCCACAATCAGGACTGCATACGACCGAGGCACACAGGGCCAACACCCAGCATCATGGTGTGGGGAGCGATCTCCTACACTGGCTGTACACCTCTGGTGATCGTCGAGGGGACACTGAATAGTGCACGGTACATCCAAACCGTCATCGAACCCATCGTTCTACCATTCCTAGACCGGCAAGGGAACTTGCTGTTCCAACAGGACAATGCACGTCCGCATGTATCCCGTGCCACCCAACGTGCTCTAGAAGGTGTAAGTCAACTACCCTGGCCAGCAAAATCTCCGGATCTGTCCCCCATTGAGCATGTTTGGGACTGGATGAAGCGTCGTCTCACGCGGCCTGCACGTCCAGCACGAACGCTGGTCCAACTGAGGCGCCAGGTGGAAATGGCATGGCAAGCCGTTCCACAGGACTACATCCAGCATCTCTACGATCGTCTCCATGGGAGAATAGCAACCTGCATTGCTGCGAAAGGTGGATATACACTGTACTAGTGCCGACATTGTGCATGCTCTGTTGCCTGTGTCTATGTGCGTGTGGTTCTGTCAGTGTGATCATGTGATGTATCTGACCCCAGGAATGTGTCAATAAAGTTTCCCCTTCCTGGGACAATGAATTCACGGTGTTCTTATTTCAATTTCCAGGAGTGTAGTTAAGGCCTACCTTCTTCTGTGAGGATGCACACGCATTGTGTGGACATTAAGTTGGGAATGTGAGTCTCATGGGGAGCGTGTAAGGTATAAATCCCTGCAATCGCACTATCCTCTGTGCCCTCGGTGGCTCAGATGGACAGAGCATCTGCCATGTAAGCAGGAGATCCCAGGTTCGAGTCCCGGTCGAGGCACACATTTTCAACTGTCCCCGTTGATGTATATAAACGCTTGCAAGCAGCTTAGGGTCTTGATTTAATTATCATTTCATTGACACTGTTGGTAGTCCTTTGGCTCATATGGGCGGTCAGTTTCTCAGTAGTTGCATGTCTATTCGCCCACACACATCTACGCAGCTGTCGTTCACCCCTGTCATGTATGGTCCGCGGTGCACCAGTTGTCTCTGCGCCAGTTTTGCATAGCGCCATTTTGACAAGTACGACATACTTAAACCACGACATCATGTGAAAAATTTACAAACTTAGTCGTTTCGCAAATGCTTCCCCTTGGCCTTGGCTGCTGGAGTCAGATAAATCGTTCTGTTTCCGTATTGCAGCAAGGAATGTACTGTTTTCGGCGTCTCCTCGACACACTGTACCTATCTACATCTACATATATACACCGATAGCCATCAAGCGGTATGTGGCGGAGGGCACAATTTGCGCCATAGTCATATTTCTCCCCCACCTCCCACTCCCCCTCTGTTCCACTCTCAAACGCGCGAGGGAAAAACGAATGTCTGAACGCCTCAGTGAGAGCTCTAATCCTTTGTCTTTGAATGCTGATCATTGCGCGATTTGAAAGTTGGTGATAATAATATATGCTCTCCATCTTCGGCGAAGATCGGATTTCGGAATTTAGTGAGCAGCCCCTTCCGTTTAGCGCGTCATCTATCTGCAAGTGTGTCCCACTTCAAACTTTATATGAGATTTGTAACGGCTAATTTACCAGTCACGAATCTTGCCGCTCTTCTTTGGACCTTCTCAATCTCTGGCATCAGACCCAACTGGTAAGGGTCCCATACAGACGAACGGTACTCTGAGACTGGACGAACTAACGTATTGTAAGCAATTTACTTTGTTGAACAACTGCATCGCTTCATCGCTTCAGGATTCTAACAATAAACTGCAATCTAGCGTTCGCCTTACCCGTTACTTGTGTAATCTGATCATTCCATTTGAGATCATTTTGAATAGTTACACCCATATACTTGACGGATCTTAACGCTTCCAAAGACTGCGCATTTATTTTGTACTCGTACATTAATGGGGATTTTCGTCTTGTTATACGCAGTAGGTTACACTTACTAATATTGAGAGATAACTGCTAGTCATTACACCACTCATTTATTTTCTGCAAATCCTCATTGATTCGTTCACAACTTTCGTGTGATACTACTTTCCTGTAGACGGCAGCACCATCGGCAAACAGTCTAATGCCGCTGTCAATACCATCAACCAGATCGTTCATGTAAATCGTAAAAACCAGTGGGCCAATTACGCTGCCCTGGGGCACACCTGAAGTTACGCTTGTTTCTGTTGAAGCTACCCCATTGAAGATGTCAAACTGCTCTCTGTCTGTTAGAAAACTTTCTATCCAACCCCATACGTCATCGGATAGACCGTAAGCGCGCGTACTTTTTGGATCAAGCGACAGTGCGGAACAGAGTCGAGCGCCTTTCGAAAATCGAGAAATATGTCATCAACCTGGGAGCCGGTATCTAGAGCCTGTTGTATATCATGCACAAAGAGGGTCAGCTGTGTCTCGCGTGTCCGCTGTTTCCTAAAACCGTGCTTGTTTCTGCAGATGAGCTTCACAAATCCTCCGCTGCTAGTGCTGTCACCGACCGTCTGTGAGTGTTTATTCCACGTTGACATCGAACAGAGGCGGCGCTCACAGTATTGTGACTCGACCGTGCATTTTCTACTGTTGTTCCGCTTATGACTCCACGTCACGAGTTGAAGTGACTTTGCAGCTTGTGGTATCCTAGGAATGACGTGCAGCAGATTTTCTTTTGTTTCCTCTGGATGTTACGTGCTCCGTGCCTTTACTTTTATAAGCAGAACTGCACAATATTGCAATGTAACTCGTTCCTGGATTATGTGGCAGGCAATTCAAGTTTCAGTCACCTCCACCTGCTCTGATGTCAAGTGATCTGTGCATCGTAATCAACATCCCTACACACCCAGTGAGATTTACGAACACTCACCAAGCCTTCATAGTTTTTAATGGAACATACAATTTCAAATATAATGTAAAATATTTCCAGTCCCTGGTGGCCACCAATGTTTTCAGAAGGTGTCCCTTGGTTATAAGGCAACTTGAATATCTTAAAACGCTCCTCCCAAATATTTCCAATTCGGAGCCAGTGTACGTTTCTGCCAGTTCGTCTAGTTGTAAAAATATGCCGACCTCCATATTGCGCAGGATCTCAAACAGCTCGTTCTGCCCTTCAGGATAGAAAATGAAAAAAATATATATAAAAGGGATCGTCTGTGCTTTTATTGCTGATGTATTATTTCCCAAATCTTAGAAGACACCTCAGAAGTGTATAAAAAATCTTCGGTGCTGTAAAACATTACCAAAAGGAGCAGGAATTCACCTTGTGCTGTCTCGATAGCTGCTACTTCGTCTTGACAGATGGCGGAACGTTTAATTCCAGTCACTGCAAGAACCAGACTGCCCCGGCAGAAACAAAACAGACCAAGCAGTTCCCTTCCCATTCAAAACATACGCCGAATCGGTAGAGCTACTTGGTTCTTACGTCAGTATATTCAGTTGCAACAGGAATGGCCAGTGAGTTGGAGAGAGTTCGCAGTTGCCACGACGGTGAAAGGAATAACTGGGTGTGGCACGTGACTGGCATACCGCCACAATACGAATTCTTCGTCCAGATGTCGAGTTTTGCTTCGGCTTTGCACCGGATAGGCGTGGCCGTCATTTGATCGTCCCGCAGCGTTGCTCTGCCAAGTAGTTCTGCCCTTCACCGCCAGGAGGCTCTCGGTGCCGTTTCTCGAAGACCCATAACCGTATTTTATGCACTGAAGTAAAGTAAATAAAAAGAAAGGTATTCGCGTGTTTCGACCTTAATTTCGCTACTTTTTTCCCTTAGTTGCGATATGTTCGTGTGCAGCTACAAATGATACTAACTGCGAAAAACTGATTTTAGGCTATATTAATGAGATGCTCGAAGAAAAGGGCGCGTAGACTGTATGGATAACAAATATTAAATGAGAGGCTGATTCGAAGAAAATCATAGTTACTAGCATTCGTCATTTAATACCTTCACAAGTAATATGTTTACTTATGGTAATATTCGCTAAGCCACTGACCGTGACTGTTCTGAAATACGTTTTTCGGCTGCTTTGTTGGTACCAGTTGCAGACAAATGTAGATTTCATTTTAGTTCTTTGCGTATGTTTAAAACTTGTTTTTCTAATCTTTAGGCGTTACGCATGCACAGAATATAAGCTGTAAACTTGTGAATGCAAGTTTCTAGTAAGTAGTTATGAAATCATACAATTTAAATGTATAAAATGCCTAAACAGTTATCCTGGGTGACATTTCGAAACATAACGTTAGTCACTTTCCATTCACTTCGCGGCGAGAGACGTCTAAGATAATGAAAGAGGCCGAAGAAATAGATTTTTATTTCAGAGCAATACAATGAGACGACTTAAATTACGAAATACATTGCATTACAGTGCTAATGTAGATTATAAAAATAGCAGTAACTTGCATTTTTACTGCTTACTCTGGAAATATTCTTCAATGGAGCAGAATGTGTAAGCTTCTTTAATACAATCATAAACACAACCACATTGGGCACAAGATATGTAATAAGCTCTGACGGGTTGTTAAATATCTAACTCCTTCCTGTAGTAATTTTAACTCTTTAAAATCTTTGTAGGTCTTGTTTAGCGCCGACACATGAGGCAGACCAGTTGATATAAAATCATTGTCGCAGAAATAAATATTAAAAAACAACTGCTCTCATGGTCATTCTATTCCATCAGATATATAAAACCGAAGTCACAAGATAAAACAATTTGACGCATGACCGCAGCTCGATTAACAACGGTCGGCATCAGTGTGATGTTGCCTGGTCGAACAGGTCTCGTTTCAAATTGTATTGAGCGGATGGACGTGCACAGGTATGGAGACAACCTCATGAATCCAAGGACCCTGTATGTCAGCAGGGGACTGTTTAAGCTGATGGAGGCTCTGTAATGGTGTGGGGCGTCTGCAGTTGCAGTGATATAGAACCCTGATACGTCCAGACAATACTCTGATAGGTGGCACATAAGTAATCATCCTTCCTGATCACCTACATTCATTCATGTCCGTTGTACATTCCGACGGGCTTGGGCAATTCCAGCAGGACAATACACTACCCACACGTTCAGAATTGCTACAAGGTGGCTCCAGGAACACTCTTCTGAGTTTAAACATTTCCGCTGGCCACCAAACTCCCCAGACATGAACATTATTGAGCATATCTGGGATATCTTGCAACGTGCTGTTCAGTAGAGATTCCCACCCCCTTGTATTATTACGGATTTATGGACAGCCATGCAGGATTCATGTTGTCAGCTCCATACAGCACTATTTCACAGATTAGTTGAGACCACGCCACGTCGTGTTGCGGCACTTTTGCGTGCTCGCGGGGGCCCTACACGATATTAGGCAAGTGTACCAGATTTTTTGACTCTTCAGTGTACTCGCCGAGGTCTCAGAGCGAACTGCCTCCATGCCAACATGGCCTCTGCCTTTGTATAGATTCGACTTGTAGTTACAAAACCCACAAATTTACACATATTGTGTAAATGTGTGTGTACACATTATTGTGGAGGGGTGATTCAGCGATGATAGAGAAACTGGGAAGCATTTCGTTGTGTCACTGGCTGGCATTGAAATTATGGAACAACTAGTGAAATTGCTGAAATTGATCGCATTGTCAACTGTGGTGCTTACTACAGTACATCATCCCGTATCAACTGTATCTTTCCCATTCCATCTGCCCACTGATACACTGTTGATTACCACATAATGATTGACTGAAACTGCTTTGTTGAAATGGGGAGAGCCTTTCTGGAATACTGGATATCTGCTACTTGTCACTGCGGATCATTGGATTTAATGTAGAAGTCAGCTCTTTTAGACAGTTGTTTGGAAGCATTCCTCAGTGCAGCATGCTCGTCCTATTTCCATATGTTTTGGTACCCTTCCACATGTGTCCCCGAAAAGATAATGTTACCTCTTTTTGTTTCTACTACTTTGCATATGTTGTAAGCAGCAACTTTCGGCGATAGTTAACACCAGAATAGTAATCATGTACAAAACTGTAAAATAAGGTGACAAACCTTGTTGAAATTGATGTGACCTGAGTAACAAATCCATCAGGAATATTTCAATCATTCTAAAGTTGCCCAAGTCGACTGCTGGTGATGTGACCGTGAAAAGGAAACGTTAAGGAACAAACACAGTTAATCAAAGACCAGAAAGACTTCTCGTACTGACGGACAGGGCCGTAAAGCATTATGGAGGGTAGTTGTTAAAAAAAAGCATGAAATCAGCGGAAGGAATAACTTGTGAATTCCAATGTGGTATCAGCTGTCCAGGTAGCACAATAAGGTCCGTAGGTTGTTAGAAAGAATGGGGTAAAATGGCCGACCAGCTTCTCATAATCCACTCATTTATACAGTTAGTTCTAAGTGACGCTTGATGTGGGGTAAAGAGCGACGACATTGGACAGTGGATGGCTGGAAACGAGTGACATGGAGTGACGAATCACGTTCTACGCTGTGGCAGTCCGATGGAGAGGTCTGACTTTGACGAATGCCTGGGAAACGTTACCTGACATCAGGTGAAATGCGAACACTGAAATATAGAGAAGGTGATGTTACGCTATGGAGGTGTTTCTCGTGGTTAGAATGTGGTCCACTTACTGCGCTTAAGAAAATGCTAACTGTGGAAGTATATGAACACATTTCACAGCATTGTTTCCTGTGTACATTAGAGGAACAGTTCGCATAGGATGATTGTATCAGCATGGCATTGCCACCTGTCGTAAAGCAGCATCTGAGGGGCAACGGCTTATTGTGGACTTCAACATTCCTGAAATGGACTGACCTGTCACAGTCCCGACCTTATCCTAGTGGAACACGGGGCCCCATCGTCCAACATCCCTTCCTTTTTGATTTGGGCTCTTTCAGAAGAATGGACTGGCTTTATTCCACAGACATTCAGATATCTAATTGACGGTTTACTCAGCAGAGCTGAAGTCTTCATAAAGGCAAAGGGCGGACGCTCTCAATATTAATGTCCACTAATAGGTCTCCGGATAATTTTGATCAGTGTGTTTGTTGTCAATACTTTGTCAGTCTTCCCGTTAGCTAACGAGTCCAGATTCACAACGAGAACTCTCCTCTATTAGCAGAAATGTGGATTTTACTCTTCACTCTTGTAATTCTCACACTTTTCGAGATAATACTCGGCTATCGGTGAGAAAACGCTGTCCGGGAACGTGTAATGTCCGGCTTTTAATCTTCGAAAAGACAGCAAGTGAGAGCCCAAAACGGGCGCAACGCCTCTTTATGGTTAAAAAAATATGCGACGAGAAAAACATCGCACAAATACGAGCTTCGATTTCAGATTACCATGTCTGATAACGTTTTATTAGGTTGGTGTGTAAGTTCGTAGCTTTTCTCCATAAAACGCAACAAATACAAGTAACAGAGACTTAAGCCATCAATAATATATTCTCATTCACTATTTACAGTAGTCTACCAAGGATAACTTTTCGAGTCGGCGACTGTAGAAATCGCGTGGTTTTGAGGCGAAGAACTTGTCGAGCCATATTCCTTAAAGGTTGTTCGACATAGAGCGGATAAAGTGAAAATACGAGGGCGCAAGATCAGGTGAATGAGGTGGGTCCGGAAAGATTTCCCAGCCCAAATCCTGTGTAATGTTTTTTGTCAATCTAGCAAAATGCGGGTGGGCGTTATCGTGAATAGTATCGCTTCACGCAGTCTTCCTGGTCATTGTTTTCGGACTACCTGCGCAGAACATTTCAGTTGTTGACAATAAATGTCTGTAGTGATGGTTGCACCGTGGGGAAGCAACTTGTAATACACCGTACCGTAGCTGTTCCACCAGACGCATAACGTCATCTTCTTTAGATATGCGTAGATCTTCGTACAGAGAGATGCTGCTTTGTTTGGGTCGGCTATTTCTTTCCTTTCCTTATGTTAGCATAAAGATACCATTTATCGCCACCAGTAACGATACAGGATAGGAACAGTCGGTGTTGTTCACAAGCCAATTGATGACGGACAAGCAGAAATGCACATATGGCCACCCGCTGATTTTTGTGATTTTGCCTAGAGCATGCGGTACCCAAACACGTGAAACATAGCAGCTGATGGAGTTCACTGGAAGAAACTTGTTGCCCAATATGCTGCTTAGAGCTGGAACAACTAAGTTGTCAGTTTTGTGATGGACCGCATGGTCTGCGCTGCTGGAGCGCCTGCTGACCCTCGCCTGCCGTGCGCCGCTGCTGTGATGGGTAGCCTATACGGAGGGCGTCTCCTTACTCGTAAAGAAACCCCCACTTTTTTCCGTGCTGCAGCAGTGCTTATTAACATTTATTTTCCCAAATGCGTTTCGCTTTTTAAAGGGAAAGATATCTTCAGTGGGTCATACAATCAGCGTGGCTAATCTAGGAGGCGGCCCATGGAGTTACAGCTCAGTTCCCTCCCTTCACCACTCATGATGCTATGCAGTGTCCACACTCTTTCCCAGTGCTTCCTATACTGCCTGTTACACTCTATTCCTGCGATTTTTACGTTACTTATTTATTTTATTGTGGTTGTCTATGTACTTCGTATGTCGCCGTCACCGTCGTCGTTGATGCTGTGGTCTTCAGTCCGGCTTGCTGCAGCCCCCAGAGCTGCTTAATACTATGCAAGCCTTTTCATCTCCAAATTACTACAGCGACTAGAAGCATTTCAACCTGTATACTGTATTACTTTCTTGGCCTCCTTCTACAGTTTTTACGCTTCCTTCCAATATTAAGTTGATGGTTCCCTGAAGTTTCAGAATATGTCCTATCAAGTGATCCATCATTTTAGTGAAGTTGTGCCAGAGATTTCCTTCCTCCCAGACTCTGTGTTCTCTTGTTTTATAATACGTACACCTTTCCTACCGTAAGCGAAATGCTTCTACCTTCCATTCGTAACATCTCTTCAAGCGATACTTCAGTGCTCTTGTCTCATATTAATGTTAATTGTTGTTTGTTATTTTAATTGAAATAGTTATACAGGCACTGACTTAAAAAGATTTCTTGTTTATGATTTTCTAGTTTCTTCCCTTTACACTTATCTGCAGCTTACATCTACATCACATTTTCCAAGACATCTCATGGTGGCTACCCGCGAATGGGCGTGAAAAGAATGATAGAATGCCTGTCGATAAGTCTCTGTATTAGCTCTAATTTCTCGAATTTTCTTGTCATTGTCATTTAGCGAGACGGATGTGGGCAGAAGTAATATGTTGTCTGACTCTTCCCGGAAAGTGCTCTCTCGAAATTTCAATAGTAGACCTCTCCGTCAGGCACAACGCTTCTTTATTTATTTATTTACACGCAAGTTCCGTAGGACCAAGCTGATGAGCAATCTCCAAAGTCATGGGACGTGTCAGTGCACAGATTACAACATAAAAGTAATAACAGATGAAAATAAATGTTTATGAACCCAAAAAAGTCAGTTCATAAGTTTAAGTAAACGCAATGAACAATACAACACCAATCAACTTAATTTTTCAACGAACTCCTTCACAGAATAGAAGAAGTGACCCATGAGGAAACTCTTTAGTTTCGATTTGAAATCTCTTGGATTACTGGTAAGATTTTTGAATTCTGGTAGTAGCTAAATGAAAATGGATGCAGCGATATACTGCACACATTTTTGCACAAGACTTAAGGAAGTCCGATCCAAATGCGGGTTTGATTTCTGCCGAGTATTAACTGAGAGAAAGCTGTTTATTATTGGGAATAAGCTAATATTGTTAACAAGAAATGGCAGTAAGGAATGTATATATTGAGAGGCCAATGTCAAAATACCCATACTCGTGAACCGGGGTCGACAAAAGGTTCGCGAACTTACAGCACTTATTGCCTGAACCGCCCGTTTCTGAGCCAAAAATATCCTTTTATAATGGGAAGCGTTGCCGCAAAATATAACACCATACGACATAAGCGAATGAAAATAAGCAAAGTAGATTAATTTACGTGTCGAACGATCACTCACTTCAGATACCATTCGAATAGTAATAATGGCAGCATTAAGTCTTTGAAGAAGATCAAAAACGTGGGCTTTCCATGACAGCTTACTATCTATCTGAACACCTAGAAATTTGAACTGTTCAGTTTCACTAATCATATTCCCGTTCTGTGAAATTAAAACGTCAGGCTTTGTTGAATTCTGTGTTAGAAACTGTAAAAACTTAGTCTTACTGTGATTTAGCGTTAGTTTATTTTCTACAAGCCATGAACTTAGGTCATGAACTACACTATTTTAAACCGAGCCAATGTTGCACACAACAACCTTTACTACCAAGCTGGTGTCGTGAGCAAACAGAAATATTTTGGAGTTACTTATAATGCTAGGGGGAATATCATTTATATAAATAAGGAGCAGGAGTGACCCCAACACTGATCCCTGGGGCACCTCCACTTGCCTGTACCCCACACAGACCCCACATCACAGCCATTCTCAACATTGTGAATAATGACCTTTTGCTGTCTGTTGCTAAAGTAAGAGGTGAACCAATTGTGAGCTACTCTCCGTATTCCGTAATAGTTCAACTTCTGGAGCAATATTTTGTGATTTACACAATCAAATGCCTTAGTTAAATCAAAAAATATGCCTAGCGTTCGAAACCGTTTGTTTAACGCATCCAGTACCTCACAGAGAAAAGAAAATATAGTATTTTCAGTTATTAAACGACTTCTAAAGCCGAACTCTACATATGATAGCAAATCGTGTGATATAAAATGATCAATTATTCTTACATACACAACCTTTTTAATAACTTTAGCAAACACTGATGGCATAGAAATAGGTCTAAAATTATCTACATTATCCATTTCTCCCTTTTTATAATGCGGCTTTACTACTGAGTACTTTAACCGTTCAGGAAACTGATCATTCCTAAAGGAAAAATTACAAATATGGCTAAATACAGGGCTAGCGTGTGGAGCACATTACTTTAATATTCTACTTGGCACTCCATCATAACCATGAGAGTCCTTAGTCTTCAGTGATTTAATTATAGACTCAGTCTCCCTCTTGTCTGTATCACAGGCGAGTATTTCAGGCATCAATCTCGGAATGGCATTTGGCAAGAAAGTTACATGATTCCCGCTAGAAATTAAATTTTTATTTAATTCACCAGCGGTGCTCAGAAAAATTATTGTTAAATACTGTACATATATCTGATTTATCAGTAACAGAAGTATTTTTACTGTGAACTGACTTTATATCGTCGACCTTGTGCTGCTGACCAGAGACTTCCTTCACAACTGAGGTTTTTAAGCACCTGACAATACTGTGTGTAATGGGCCACTGTAGCTTGAATGTGACTACTTCTAACATTTTGATATAATAGCCGCTTGGTTCTACAAGATATCCTTATCCCACTAGTAAGCCACCCGGGCTGCCTATTATTGCTAGTACCCCGTTCAGAACATTCTAATGGAAAGCAACTCTCAAAGAGCATGACAAATGTGTTAGGGAAAGCATTATATTTATCATTTATGTTATCGGCACTATAATCATCCTGCCACTCTTGTTCTTTGACAAGATTTACAAAACTCTCTTTTGCTGTTGGATGAACTTTCCTACATAGTTTGTAATTAAATGTGACACTTGTATGGTACTAAAGCCTTTTAGCCTTTTAGTGTTAAAATTTGGGGATCATGGTCATCTTTTCCCAGCAGAATGCCCATCTAGCAATGAAGAATAAATGAAACTATTGTCTATGGCTGTGTTACTGCTCCCCTGCACCCCAGTTGGAAAAAAATACAGTCTGCATCAGATCATATGAATTTATGAGATCTACCAAGATCCTTTTTCTTGCACCATCATATACAAAATTTATATTGAATTCACCACATATAACTATTTTCTGGTACTTCCTACAAAATGAATCAAGAACTCTCTCTAGCTTGCGAAGAAATGCTCTAAAATCAGTGTTATAGTACCTTTTTCACCAAATTCAACTGCCCTTGCACAACATTCAAATATCTGTTCAGTGCCTATGGACTCAAATGGAATACTATTTAACCCTCTCTAGTTTGAGCAGAAATGCTCTGAAATCAGTGTTATAGTACCTTTTGCACTAAATTCAATTGCCCCTGCACAACATTCAAATATCTGTTCAGTGCCTATGGACTCAAATGGAATACAATTTTTTACATACATAGCCACTCCCCCGCCCCGCAAGGAACTCCTTGAAAAACAGCCAGCCAGTCTGTATCTCTTGTAACATCTGCCAATGGAGTTTGTTGAGCATCTTAGTAACGCTCTCGTGTCGACTAAATGATCCCGTGGCGAAACGCGCACCTCTTCTCTATGTCTTCTATCAGTCCTACCTGATAAGGATCCCACACTGATGACCAATACTCAAGAATCGGTCGAACAAGCACATCATTTGCCACATCCTTCTTGGGTGAGTTACTTTCCCTTAAAATTCTTCCCATGAATCTTAGTCTGGCATCCGATTTTACTTCTGCTTGTTGTATTTGGTCATTCCACTGAAGGTCGTTTGGATATCTGAACGTTGACGTCTTCACTTGCATTACCACTGCACTATAAAAGACGACTTTTACTCAGCGTTCGTACCTCATTCTTGATGGGTAACACATTTTTCAATATTTTTCGCGAAAGTTACACCTTCTTTTACGGCGATATTCAGTTTTATGGTGAACTTGTAAGCCGAAAATTGGTTAATAAAATAAATAAATTAATACTGTAGAACATACACAATATTGTGCTTTCCACTTGTAATACTATGGTGGACGACGCAGACGGTAAGAATCTGCAGGCAGATGGAAGTGTTGTAGCTCCAAGATGTGAGATTTCCATTAAGGTAGAAAGGGGGGCACTGCCGAGAACCCACGTTCTCGTGTTGCGAGCTGCCGATAGCCTCGCTACTGCAGGACGCCACGCCCTGCGGTCTCGCCTGTACAGACCGCGAGGCAATATTTCTGTGTGACGCAACGCGTTTTTGTGAACGCCCTGTAATCGGCTAATGTTAAGTGACAGCCAGCTAATGGGCACTGCCAGTAATTAACGGTAATGGCAGACCCAGGTGGCTGGGCCGCGTGACGATGCTTCCAGCTTGCCACTCCCACCTTCTGCGTTTAGTGTTGAGGACAGTTGGTGTATCCGGGATGAAATCGCCAAAAGCTGTTGCTGTTGTACGTAGAAGCCTTATCACTGTATCTCAGAGTACGTTTTATTCTCCACTGGCCATTACAATTTTTACCTCAGAAGGCATAGCAAATAGCGAAATTTTACTTATCTTGCATATGTAGTACATTAGGAGGAGCACATTATTAAATTTGTAGTAGATCTGAGGCTATACACGCAGTCACCTCTGCGAGTAACAATGGCTCTTATCAAACTGGGCATCGAACCATGACCCAAGTTGTTACGTCATTCCATTCTACTCACCTCTATCCAATAATTTTCATAGTGGTTGGTGAATGGCGGCGAGACAGTCTCTCGTAAACCATGACCAGATATGCTCAGTGACGACATAGACTGCAACTGCTACTCTGAGACGAAGAAGTTGGCTCAGGAGAGGAATTCGTGGCGGACCGCATCAAACCAGTCAGAAGAATGATGACTCAAAAATATATATGTTATTTTTTTGAGTCATCAGTCTTCTGACTGGTTTGATGCAGCCCGCCACGAATTCCTCTCCTGAGCCAACCTCTTCATTTCAGAGAAGAAGTTGCAACATGTAGCCTCAATTATTTGCTACATGATTTCCAACTTCTGTCTTCCTCTACAGTTTTTGCTCTCTACAGCTCCCTCTAGTACCATGGAAGTGGTTCCCTGATGTCTTAGCATATGTCCTATTATCCTGTCCCTTCTCCTTGTAAGTGTTTACCACATATTCCTTTCCCATTTTGCGCAGAACCCCCTCATTCCTTACCTTACTAGTCCACCTAATTTTCAACGTTCGTCTGTAGCAACACATCTCAAGTGCTTTCTCTTCCATTCCGATTTTCCCACAGTCCATGTTTGAATAGCATGCAATGCTGTTCTCCAAACACGATCTCAGAAATTTCTTCCTCAAATTAAGGCCTATGTTTGAAACAAGTAGACTTCTCTAGGCCAGGAATCCTTCAATCCTGATGTTAAGTTTCTCGCTGTTCTCATTCCTGCTACTTATCGTCTTTCGTCGATTTACTCTCTGCCGGCCGCAGTGGTCTTGCGGTTCTAGGCGTGCAGTCCGGAACCGTACGACTGCTACGGTCTCAGGTTCGAATCCTGCCTCGGGCATGGATGTGTGTGATGTCCTTAGGTTGGTTAGGTTTAAGTAGTTCTAAGTTCTAGGGGACTGATGACCACAGCAGTTGAGTCCCATAGTACTCAGAGCCATTTGCTCTCTAGCCATATTCCGTTCTCATCAGAATGTTCATTCCATTCAACAGATAATGTAATTCTTCTTTCATCTTGAATTTTAATCCCCCTCCTCAACTTTTCTTTTATTTGCATCAGTGCTTCTTAAATAGTAAGGGTAAAGGACTACATCGCTGTCTTACGCCCTTCTTAAACCGAGAAATTCGTTCTTGGTTGTCCACTCTTATTATTCCCTCTTGATTCTTGTACATATTGTATATTGCACTTCTCTCCTTGTAGCGTACCCCTATTTTATTCAGAATTTCGGACATCTTGCATCACTTTACACAGTCGAACGCTGTTTCCAGGTCAACAAATCCTATGAACGTATCTTGATTTTTCTGTAATCTTGCTTCCGATCAATCGCAACGTCAGAATTGCCTCTGGTACCTTTACCTTTCATAAAGCAAAACTGATCATCATCCAACACATCATCATTTTTTGATTCTTCTGTACATTATTCTTGTCAGCAGCTTGGATGTGTGAGGTGTTAAGCTGATTGTGCGATAATTCTCGCACTTGTCAGCTCTTGCAGTCTTCGGAATTGTGCGGATGATACTATTCCGAAAGTCAGATGGTACGTCGCCAGACACATCTCAACGTGAATAGTCGTTTTGTTGCCACTACCCCGAATGATTTTAGAAATTCTGATGGGATGTTGTCTATCCTTTCTCACTTACCTGTGCTTAAGTCCTCCAAAGCTCTTTTAAATTCCGATTATAATACTGGACGCCTATCTCCTCTAAATCAACTCCTGTTTCTTCTTCTGTCACATCCGACAAATCTTCCCATTCATAGAGGCCTTCAGTGTACTCTTTCCACCTATCCGCTCTCTCCTCTGAATGTAATAGTGGAATTTCCCATTGCACACTTGATGTTACCACCCTTGCTTTTAATTTCACCAAAGGTTGTTTTGACTTTCCTATATGCTGAGTCAGTGCTTCCAACAATCATTCCTGTTTCGATTTCTTTACATTTTTATGCAGCCATTTCGTCTTAGCTTCCATGCACGTCCTGTTTATTTCACTCCTCAGCAACTTGTATTTCTGTATTCCACAATTTCCCTCTACATTGTTGTACTTCCTTCTTTCATCGTTCAGCTGAAGTATTTCCTTTGTTACCCATTGTTTCTTTGCAGTTACCTTTTTTTTACCTATATTTTCCTTTCCAACCTCAGGTTTACCCTTTTTAAAGATATCCATTCCTCTTCAACTGCACTGCCTAATGAGATATTTCTTATTGCTGTACCTATAGTCTTAGAGAACTTCAACCATATCGTGTCATTCGTTAGTACTTCCGTATCCCACTTCTTTTCGTATTGATTCTTTCTGACTAATCTCTTAAACTTCAGTCTACTGTTTATCACTGCTGCATTGTGATTTGAGTCTATATCTGCTCCTGAGTACGCCTTAAATTCCAGTATCTGATTATGGAATCTCTGTGTGATCATGATGCAATCTAACTGAAATCTTCCCGTATCCCTTTTCCAAGTTTACCTACTCCTCTTGTTTTCTTGGACAAAATGGTTCAAATGGCTCTCAGCACTATGGGATTTAACTTCTGAGGTCATCAGTCCCCTAGAACTTAGAACTACTTAAACTTAACCAACCTAAGGACATCACACACATCCATGCCAGAGGCAGGATTCGAACCTGCGACCGTAGCGGTCGCGCGGTTCCAGACTGTAGCGCCTAGAACCGCTCGGCCACCCCGACCGGCTTTCTTGGACAGATTATTCGTTATTAATAGCTGGAATTTATTGCAGAACTCAATTAATCTTTCTCTTCTCTCATTCCTTGTCCCAAGCCAATATTCTCCTGTAACCGCTTCTTCTGCTTCTTCCCTTATAATTCATTCCGACGACTATTAGATTTTCATCTCTCTTTACGTACTGTATTGCCCTTTCAGTACCCCCCATATACTTTCTCCATCTCTTCATCTTCAGCTTGCAACGTCGGATGTACACCTGAACTATAGTTGTCTGCGTCGGTTTCCTGTCGATTCTGATAGAAACAACCTTATCACTGAATTGTTCACAGTAACACATTCTCTGCCCTTCTATCCTACTCTTAACGAATCCTACTTTCGTTATACCATTTTTTGTTGCTGTTGTTATTACCATATACTCATCTGACCAGGTATCCTTGTCTTGTTTCCATTTCACTTCATGACCTCTATTATACCGAGATTGAGTCTTTGCATTTGCATTTTTCGTTTTGCTAGCTTCCCTACCACGTTCAAGCTTCTGACATTAAATGCTCCTATTCGTAAAACGTAATCCTTTCTCGTTTATTCAATCTTTTTCTCATGCTCACCTCACCATTGGCAGTCCCCTCCCGGAAGTCCGAATGGGTGGACTATTCCGGAATCTATTGCCAATGGAGAGATCATCATGGCACTTTTTCAATTACAGGCCACGTGTCCTGTGGATACACCTTACGTGTCTTTAATGCAGTTGTTTAAATTGCCTTCTGCATCCTCATGCCTTTGATCATTGCTGATTCTTCCCCTCTTATGGGCAGTTTCCCACCCCAAGGACAAGACAGTGCCCTGAACCTCTATTCGTTCCTCCACCGTCTTTGACAAGGTCGTGGGCAGAATGAGGATGACTTCTTATGCAGGAAGTATTCGGCCGCCAATGCTGAGTCTTAATCAAAATTCAAGCGAGGATGTTTTGGTTACTAATCAAAGGCGCTACCAATTGACTACGGGTGCACTCTGAGGTGGATATAAAACCAAAATTATTGCATTTTATTTCCAAGTGTATAAACACAGTCCAGTCACATTAATGTAAGAGCCTAAATAACTATGCACTGCAGTACGAGCTGCTGTGGGGCGTGCAGGATAAGTCAGTTTATTCTGGAAGGTACCGATAGGGATGTGAAGCCATGCCAAATCCAATACCGTGGCCGGCTGCGCTAGGTTTCTCGGTTAACAATCCATGGTGTGAATATGCCGATCAATGCGGTCCCACAGATTCTCGATTCGGTTTAAATCTGGAGAGTTTGGTGTCCAAGGAAGTACGATAAACTCCTCGTGCTCTTATAACAACGCACGTACAACGCAAATTATGTGACACGTTGCATGGTCCTGCTGGAAGATTCCATCGTGCCGAGGAAAAACAAACTGCATGTTGGAGGAATTTGGTCCAAACGATAGATGAACACTTGTGTTGATCCATTTTTCTTTCACAATGACAAGATCACCCAGGAATGCCACCAAAACACTCTCTAGACCATAACCCGTACATGGTGTTTGCTTTTACACGTTTCATGCCATTCGCCAATGGCCTTCTCTCTGGTGGAACATAAAGCGTTGTTCATCTGAAAAGTACATCTGTCACCACACAGTGGATGGCCAGTTCCGGTATTGGCCTGTAAATTCCAGTCTTCGTCGCCGATGGTCACAAGTCAGCATGGGTGCATGGGCTAGGTGCATCCTGTGCAGGCCCATATGCAGTAACGTTCGCTGAACGTTAGTTGAGGAGACACTGCTGGTAGCTCCTTGGTTCATCTGGCCAATTATCTGCTCAAAAGCTGCACGTCTATTCACTCATACACATATCCGCAGCGATCATTCATCCTGCCATCTACGGCCCGTGTTGCACTACAATTGCCTCGGCACCAATTTTGGATGGTGCCATTTTGCCACACATGATATATTTTAACCACGGTGACATGTAAACAATTTACAGATCACGCTGCGCTGCCACCCCTCACCACAGATGTCAGACGTGCAGCTGGTAAAACAAGACAGTCCGCGAACTGTGGATGAACTAACTTTAATGCTGGGTTGAGTACAGGTGTGTCTGAACACACAGTATACCAAACACACCTAACAATGTGCCTCCGCTGCCGACGATCCATGCATGCGCCAATGTTAACATTACGACGTCGGCAACTACGACTGAAATGGGCACGTGACTATCGGCAATGGACGTTGCTGCCTGGCAGAGCATGCCATGGTCTGATGAATCCCACAACCTTCTTCATCTTGCCGATGAGAGGGCTCTAATCCGTCGGCTTCCAGGGAAACAGCTCCTTGACACCTATACTGCGAGACGGAGGCAAGCTGGCGGCGGCTCAATTATGCTCTGGAGAACATTCACGTGGACATCCCTGAGTCCATTGGCGCTCGTGCAAGGCACAATGACGGCCAAGGAGTATCGTACACTTATTGCAGGCCACGTTCACCCTTTCATGACGATCATTTCCCGACGGTAGTGACATTTTTCGACAAGACAATGCGCCATGTTATAAGGCCAAGAGTGTGATGGGGTGTTTAGAGATACATAGTGGCGAGTTTCAGTTTATGTGCTGGCCTCTCAACTCGCTAGATATGAACCTGATTAAACATATGTGAATGCTATTGAACGTGGAGTCAGAGCTCGTCCGCCACCTCCCCGGATTCCACGGAATCAGGGGACTTGAGTGCGATCCTAACTCCCTCCAGCGACTTACCAAGACCTCATTGCTTCCATGCCACGACGCGTCACCGCTGTTATCCGTGCTAAAGATGGACATGCCGGCTATTAGGTAGGTTGTCATAATGCTCTGGCTGATTAGTGTGAATTTTCAGAAATTCAGTATTTTCAGGTTCTCGTAGGAAGAAATTTAGAACCAAATTTATCAGGCAACCATGCTGATTGCACGTGTAATAAACATGCAGTAAACACAAAAACAAATGTAAACATCGTCTGCAGCAAATAATTACAGTTGACAGCTGCCTCCACTCCCATAAACCAAATTAACATTCTGGTAGTCGCACAATAATCATTCACCGAAAACATTGTCGAATAACCTCTGTCCAGTGAAAAGTTTGAGACAGTAACTCGTGCTCATAAATTCTGTTCTACAAAATATTACAGTATTTAACTAATGCATCATATGCTCTGATAGTTCCAATGGTTAAACTGTTATTAATTTTATAATGTATTGTAATTAAAAACAATATTAACTAGTATTATAATAGTCACTCAAGTCATGCTTGGAGTTGCAATGAGGTCATATCATCATCCAGTTTTTTTCTTATGTACGAGGAGCGTTCAATAACCAATGCAACACCTTTTTTTTCTCGGCCAATACAGAATTTGTTGTGGGGCATCGTGGAATATTTCCGCTTCAGCCGCTACAGTTTCATGAAGTTCCAATAAGTGGCGGTACTATACGTAGCCTTCAAAATGGCGTCTGTAACGGAGGTGAGTTCCAGGTAAAGAGCTGTCCCTGAGTTTCTTTTGACGGAATAGCAGATCATCGCAGATAATCGTAGGCGCTTGGAGGGTGTCTATGGAGACTGGCAGTGAACAAAAGCGTGATGAGTTATCATCGCAGCAAGATCACGCAAAACCTGTCCCATCTCCAGCACGCCGGCCGGCCGCCCACAACCTGTGGCTGCTGCGATGTTGAAACGTGTGGGCGCTCTCATTCGAGGTGATCGATTTACCACAATCAAACACTTCGCTGCTCAACTGGACGTCGCTGTTGGCAGCGCTGACGCACTCGTCCGGCACTCGGGCTACTCAAAGGTGTGTGGCTCGTGGCTTCCTCGCCGCCTAACAGAAGACCATAAAGGGTAACGAAGGACCATTTGCGCGGAATTGCTTGCGCGTTACGAGGCTGATCGTGACACATCGCCACAAGTGATGCAACATGGTTCATCACAACGAATCGGAAACAAAACGGCAATCGATGGCGTGGCGCCACACCACCTCTCTCCACAACAAAAAAGGTCAAAGCCGCTTCCTCTATCCGTAAAGTCATGGTAACGGTTCTCTGGGACTGTGAAGCGTACTGTGCTACCCTAAGGAAATGGAAGGAGCTACTCCAACGTGTTCGTCACCACAAAAACGCAGTCGAACTACTCCTTCTCCACAACTCTAGGCCTCACACTAGTGTGCGCGCCTGAGGAGGACTCACGAAACATCATTGGTCTGTTCTTCCTCATCCAACCAGCACCACCTACCGACTTACATCTGTTTGGCCCATTGAACGATGTACTTCGCAGAAGGCAGTACGTAGATGATGGGGACGTTACTGATGCAGGAAGACGTTGGCTCCGACGTCGATCGGTATAGTGGTACCTTGCGGTCATAAAGGCCCTCCCAATAAGGTGGCGTAAGGCCGTGGCACTGGATGGAGATATTGTTGAAAAATAGAGTTTTGTAACCAAAGGATCGAGAATAACATAGTATATTCGAATCCTGCATATAGCCAACCAGCTTTCAGAAAAAACGTGATGCATTACTTTTTGAATGCCCCTCGTACTCGGTTTTTCTGTATGATGTTTGTGAGGATCTCCAACGTAATTTCGCTGAAAATATGTATATTCCAATTTTCATTTCGTCCATCTTAGCTGTCACTGTGTCGTCTTTATATTTCTCAGTCATCCTGAATGCTCTGGTCATCGAGAATAAAACGTTTCCAGTGGTCAGGCAGCTGGGCGCCTCGCATTCCCGGGTGTGCCCAGTTCCCTCTGCCGGCTGCCAGCACGAGCCGGCAAGCATTCGCCACCGCGTACCCTCACCATGAGACGGCGTCTCGTAATGTCACACAGGAGCCAGCCACGGGGGCTGCTGAGACTCTGCATGACACAAGTATAGCCTTCATGAAGCTATGTAATGCATATTCGTATGGTTTATCCAGGAACACACGACGTTTTTGGGTCGGTACTTCAGTCTAGTTCAAAAATGGTTCCAATGGCTCTGAGCACTATGGGACTCAACTGTTGTGGTGATCAGTCCCCTAGAACTTAGAACTACTTAAACCTAACTAACCTAAGGACATCACGCAAATCCATGCCCGAGGCAGGATTCGAACCTGCGACCGTAGCAGTCGCACGGTTCCGGACTGCGTGCCTAGAACCGCGAGACCACCGCGGCCGGCCTTCACTCTAGTGATTGGTTTTAGAATCGCATGTAGTAATGTTCACAGCCATAAGCAGTTTCCGCCATTTTATACTGTTTTTATTGTTGACTGAGGTGAGGTTGTGTCTTGCTCGGAGTTTGTAAACAATTCGCGTTTACACATTTTTATTTTGAGTCGCCAGTCTTCTGTCTGGTTTGGTGCGGCCCGTCACGAATCCTCTCCTGTGCCTACCTCTTCATCTGAGACTAGCACTTGCAACCTATGTCCTCAATAAATTGCTGAATGTATTCCAATCAGTTTTTGCCCTCTAAAGCTCCCTCTAGTACCATGGATATTATTCTCTGACGTCTTAACAGGTGTGCTATCATCCTGTCCCTTCTTCTTGTCAGTGTTTTCCTAATATTCATTTCTTCTCCGACTCTGCACAGAACCTCCTTGTTTCTTACCTCATCAGTACAACTTCCGTCTGTAGCACCACATCTCAAATGCTTCGATTCTCTTCTGTTCCAGTCCACTGGCGGCCGAACCCCACAATAACCCTGCGTTCGGTGTGTAGCAGCGGTGGGGTCGTGGACTGTTGTATCCTGTTGTGGGGTTGTGTACCATTGAGGGCTACGGCGGGGACGAAGCCTCTCCGTCGTATCTAGGTCCCCAGTGCAATACACATAATACACACACACGGTGAGTAAGGAATACCACCTGGAAGTTATGGGCTGTTTGAGTGAAGCATTCCGAAAAACCGACCAGAATTGTCTCAAAACCACTCGTAGAAAATGCATCGCGATAATTCTCCCACTCACAGCTCAGTGCTTGTAAGTGACTTATTGAAAAAAAAGAAAAAAAGAAAAACAGAAACGTTATGTTGCCTCAGCCACCATACTCGCAGGCTACTGCTACTGCTGAGGCTGAAGAGATTAACCCTATAAGTAATCATATTTTTTGCACTTCTTTGAATAGAATTGTTAATATTTCCTGTATACTACCAATAATTATAAGTATCTTTGTATAGTATCCGTGAAGATGGTCCAAGACTGAAAACGGTTGATATTTGGGTTTAAAATAGAAGTAACTGATGGTCAAATACGCATTTTATACTATTTGGAATATGTTGTTAATTCTTCAGGTACAGAATTTTGTGGTGAGTAAAACAGAATATATTTTTACAACTATTTATATGAAATGCGGACAGTTAAGCCACTTTATCGGTCGCGCTCCTGACACAGAAGAGCCTCTTTTACTGTGGAGTATGATTTCATCTACTGATTGTTGGTGCGTAGTATAGTAATAATGTATCAGACTATTAAGTATAGTACTGACAAGATTTTCTTCACTGCAACACTTTTAAATTTCAGTCGAGTATTTGTCCCGAAGTACATGATCTTCTTGTACACTGGAATATGTTTTCACATTTGGAAGAACGTAAATTTTCCGGAATAATTTTTGGAATTTCAGAAAAAGTCTGGAACACAAGAAAGTGAGTGCCTTCATTAAATAATGGAATAAAAAAGCGTGAGCCCTGTTACAAGGCCGGCCGCTGGTGGCCGAGTGGTTCTGGTGCTACAGTCTGGAACCGCGCGACCGCTACGGTCGCAGGTTCGAATCCTGCCTCGGGCATGGATGTGTGTGTTGTCCTTAGGTTAGTTAGGTTTAAGTAGTTCTAAGTTCTAGGGGACTTATGACCTCAGCAGTTGAGTCCCATAGTGCTCAGAGCCATTTTAACCATTTTTTAGCTTGATACAGGCCTGGCTAGAGACGGGAGTCTGAAAAGTGTTCTAAGACATAAAACTCTCTTCCACAAAAAGAAAAGTGGCGAAACTTTCACCTTTCATTGTCAGTGACAGTGTAGAGAATTCTTATAGCGAACATTTAGCAGCCCTCAGGTTGTGGACACGATCCTGAGCAAGATATTTCCAAAGATATTTTGCTAATTTTTCTCCTCCAAGAATTTAAAATGTTCGCCTTAACGTGTTATATGATAATTGTAGATGACAAAAATTCCCAAGTGCGAGAGTCCTGAGACCTGTGTCAGATTCTGTATGCGTCATGTTTTGTTACAGTTAGAATACAATCCTGATGTCTGTAAACCATGAATAAATGTTGACCCGAAACACTAATTCCCTGATGCAAGAACGGCAGAAGAACGATTCTAACAATTATCTGCAAGTACCGAGCTCTGTTTAGCGTCCGCTCCAGAAACATCCCTGGTGAAGGAGAGTTGTGGCTTATCGTATCCCAGACCATGAAGGCTGGGATGCAGCCAGTGTGTCTTGGTCGAATGCAGTCTGCGACACAACACTCACCAGGCCTGCGTCTTACGCCCATACGACCATCACTTGCGTGCAGGCAGAATCTGCTTTCATCGTTGAAGACAAGTGATCCTCTGACGGCACCAGTCTAGCCGTGCAGTCGGTGCTGTTGCGTGAGTGGAAGGTGGGCTAGATGTTTGAGTGCTACAGTTCCACTGCTAATAACTGGTTCACAACGGTTTGTGTTGACATGTCTGTACTCACAAGCCCCCTTACCTGTGCTGTGGTAGCTGTACAATCTACAACTACTAAACTTACAATACGACCATCCTGGCGGGCGTCTCTGCTGCGTGGACGTCCAGAACATCGCCTATGGGTGTGACAATGTTCATGTAACCACTGATACCAGCATCGTCGAACAATAGACGCAGCACGTCCAACTTGTGTGGTAACTCTCCGAAAGGACCATCCCGCCATTCGGAATGCCTCAATTTGACCCCTTTCAAACTCGCTGAGTTGGTTGTACACTCCTGGAAATGGAAAAAAGAACACATTGACACCGGTGTGTCAGACCCACCATACTTGCTCCGGACACTGCGAGAGGGCTGTACAAGCAATGATCACACGCACGGCACAGCGGACACACAAGGAACCGCGGTGTTGGCCGTCGAATGGCGCTAGCTGCGCAGCATTTGTGCACCGCCGCCGTCAGTGTCAGCCAGTTTGCCGTGGCATACGGAGCTCCATCGCAGTCTTTAACACTGGTAGCATGCCTCGACAGCGTGGACGTGAACCGTATGTGCAGTTGACGGACTTTGAGCGAGGGCGTATAGTGGGCATGCGGGAGGCCGGGTGGACGTACCGCCGAATTGCTCAACACGTGGGGCGTGAGGTCTCCACAGTACATTGATGTTGTCGCCAGTGGTCGGCGGAAGGTGCACGTGCCAGTCGACCTGGGACCGGATCGCAGCGACGCACGGATGCACGCCAAGACCGTAGGATCCTACGCAGTGCCGTAGGGGACCGCACCGCCACTTCCCAGCAAATTAGGGACACTGTTGCTCCTGGGGTATCGGCGAGGACCATTCGCAACCGTCTCCATGAAGCTGGGCTACGGTCCCGCACACCGTTAGGCCGTCTTCCGCTCACGCCCCAACATCGTGCAGCCCGCCTCCAGTGGTGTCGCGGCAGGCGTGAATGGGGGGGACGAATGGAGATGTGTCGTCTTCAGCGATGAGAGTCGCTTCTGCCTTGGTGCCAATGATGGTCGTATGCGTGTTTGGCGCAGTGCAGGTGAGCGCCACAATCAGGACTGCATAGGACCGAGGCACACACGGCCAACACCCGGCATCATGGTGTGGGGAGCGATCTCCTACACTGGCCGTACACCTCTGGTGATCGTCGAAGGGACACTGAATAGTGCACGGTACATCCAAACCGTCATCGAACCCATCGTTCTACCATTCCTAGACCGGCAAGGGAACTTGCTGTTCCAACAGGACAATGCACGTCCGCATGTATCCCGTGCCACCCAACGTGCTCTAGAAGGTGTAAGTCAACTACGCTGGCCAGCAAGATCTCCGGATCTGTCCCCCATTGAGCATGTTTGGGACTGGATGAAGCGTCGTCTCACGCGGTCTGCACGTCCAGCACGAACGCTGGTCCAACTGAGGCGCCAGGTGGAAATGGCATGGCAAGCCGTTCCACAGGACTACATCCAGCATCTCTACGATCCTCTCCATGGGAGAATAGCAGCCTGCAGTGCTGCGAAAGGTGGATATATACTGTGCTAGTGCCGACATTGTGCATGCTCTGTTGCCTGTGTCTATGTGCCTGTGGTTCTGTCAGTGTGATCATGTGATGTATCTGACCCCAGGAATGTGTCAATAAAGTTTCCCCTTCATGGGACAATGAATTCACGGTGTTCTTATTTCAATTTCCAGGAGTGTATGAAGCGAGAGTGCGTCTCCGTGGAATGGTTTCCTGCTTGCTTCACACGTTTTCACCACACTGGACTTTCTGGCTGTGAGCATTCCCTGTTAAAGGGTAGACATAGCTGGCGCTCTGGAAGCTATGCCACTACGCTATCTGCATGTGGGCGACATTAAAACCGTTATCAGTATTTCTACTACCCCAAGGTGTCTTATGCCGTGAACGGATCAAAATCGACGTCGTCTTTCCAGTTGTCCTGATTTTCTTTTCCGGCAGCGTCGTTTTGAGATTCAACGACAAATGGTGCTGATTGCACTTGCTAATGGCGTAGTGTGCAAAACTTAAGGACGAAAGTAACTTTCCCAGGTTGTGCCATAGCTCGATGAAAATTAGACCACATTTCGACAGTACTGCGTCAGTACAGTGCAGAAGGTAACTGAAAGAAATGTATTTTCTATGCAAAGACAGTAATTACGGTGAAGTGGCTCTGAGCACTATGGGACTTAACATCTATGGTCATCAGTCCCCTAGAACTTAGAACTACTTAAACCTAGCTAACCTAAGGACATCACACAACACCCAGTCTTCAGGAGGCAGTACGGTGAAGTCACTGCGACTTATGATCATCACCAGAACACAACAAAAGACGAGACATGTTTCGTAATATAGGTCGTGGGATCGTTACAGACCGCAATGCATACTCTGCAGCGCCCTCCCATGCTTGCCACCAGGTTGGCAAGGCACCAACGACCATCCAGTATTATCAACCGCGCTGGTGGAAGGAACGGACGCCTAACACAAGATCTCCTTACCAGGCTTTTCCGCAGCGCGAGAGTACTTTGCAAAGCACGCACCGCCGTCCCTGGTGATCGCACGCCCTATTGACAACCACGTCCCGCATTTTTAATACAACGGTACTAGGGAGCGTCGTGAACATCGGTGACTTCAGTGGAATTGTTCTCCTTGAATAAAAGGGACCTTTCTTTTAGTCTCATTGTGTACTTCTTTCAGTTATATTCTGTACTATATTGTACCAGTTCTTCCTACAGGGTATCCAGCGATGGAGTCATTGATTTGAAAATGAAATAATTCGAAATCTAGGATCGATAGACGAGCGCTACATACGAATCTTTATTGTCAAAGCTATAAGAATTTTATACAGAACTTTCGAAATAGTCCAACAAGCTGCTAACAGATGGTCTTGTAATCAGATACGTATTGCCTACACACTGCGAGCCATAGCTCAGAGTGATCAGTTCTACAGTTGTAACGTGAAACGAGATGAACGTAGCGAAGGAGAGGTTGATATTGTGTATTCCACTGAACAACGTATTTTTCAGGTACTGGAATACCGAAGTTTAGAACAGAGTCATGCGGCAGCAGGGTGCAGTTATCAGACACAATTTAATGTTACAAAAGGACCCGATGCGAAAGCCATTAACAAACTCTTCGCCAGATTCCAGCGGACAGGCGGCGTGGCTGGTCATCTAGCTGAGAATGTTAGCCCCATGCAAACTGCAGTTACTTCTGAAAATATCATCACGGTGTCTGAAATTATTCAGCAAAATCCAACCCGAAGAACTGCAGTAGATACTGTTTTGAAGCCTTCCAGCACGCAGTAAATTCTGAGACGGAGCCTACACATGTTTCCATTCATAAACCAATCTCTAGGCCAGACCTTGCGAGCTGTGCGACACAGGGCCGACTTTTCGATCCAAATTCTCCCCGTAACTGACAATGAAGGATTTGAAGTTGGCTGCATCTCGTTCACAGATGAAACACACTTCCACCCTAATGGAGTCGTGAATAAACATAACTGACGATTTTGAGGTTCCGAAACCTCCATTTGTGTGAAACGAAACCACGTTCGGGCTGCAGTGTGTAGAAGAAGCATAAGTGGCCCTTTTTTCATACGAGAAGAGATCACTAGTGAACGTTACGTTGCAATTTTGGAACAATTTGTCGCCACACAGCTAGCGTTGGAGGATCAACCAGGTTCCGACTGGTTCATGTAAGATGGGGCCAGACCACCTCCGTCCCAACAAGTCTTTCACCTTCTTGATGATTACTTCGGGGACAGAATCACTGGATAGTATTATCGCAAATATACTGGCGTAGGGGTGGATTTGTCTGCATATTCACCCGATCTGACTCCTTGTAACTAATTTTTGTGGGCCACACTGAATGACAGTGTCTACCGGACCCAACACACCACGCTGGATGACCTTGTATGGGCGATCTGTGTGGCATTTGAATTCATTTCCGTTGAGACACTACACGATGTGACCGCACATTTTATGTTTGTTTGCGCCGCCCCCGTACTGCAAGTGGTGGACATCTCGAAAAAATTGTGATGTGATGGCAAAGACTGCATGCACAGGATGAGTTTAATTATGTACGTCGATGCTATATGAGCTTTATGGCGTACAGCGCCATCTGTTAGCAGCTTTTCTAAATAATTCGAAACTTCGAACAAAGTATGGACAAAATTCTTACACGTTCCACACTAAGCGTACCTGTTGTTGCACCCGTCTATCCATCTTAGTTTTCGAGATATTTAATTTTAAAATCAGGGAGTCCTTTGCTGGACATTCTGTATGTATGGTTTACGTTTCAGCGTGCTGTATAACCTGGCAGTGACAAATCACGCGAAAGTCACTTTCGTCCCTAGGTTTTGCACAGCAGTGTACATAGTCAATAACCAATACATGTACCGTCTTCCGTCAAACTGATGCATAATTGCTAGGGCTGTCTGTGTATGGAGGCAGGCTGCTAGTTCGGTTTGTGACGATCTCTCGTTTCTGTGGGAGGAGGGGAGGGGGAAGAGCTGCCACCCATGGGCCCCCTCTCCCCTCTCCCCTATCCTTCGCGCTGGGTACACTCATGCCACCATGTCCTTTCCAGTTTACAGAACGCCACTCAGATTCAGGTTTGTTTATTATTTATTCACAGAGGAGACCAGAAGCACTGGCGAGCATTTCTCAGACTTCCATAGCGCTCCAACTAATGCAAAAATACAGCATGGTCCATACAATTAACTGCTTGTGATCAACGCAACAAGTACCTCCCACGACAAACAAAAAACCGATGTTTTCGTTCGCGTTGCCTTCTTTATGTGAAATTGCAGCTTCTGACAGAAAATTATGTATATTTACATCCACTGCTGCCATTTTATGCATAGTCATTTCAAGAAACTCAGAAAAAACTGGAAGTAAGGAAACTGGTCCCCCATTTTAGGGAAGCTGATGTGGGGATTAGTCATTTCTGTGATCCACCAGGAAAAGAAATTACCAGGAGAAAGGAGGTTGATCAACACCAAAATACAAAATTAATTCGACATCTGATCGTTGCAAGTTGTGAATCGTGTTGATGACTGATGCTATTGGACGATAGATGACACAGACCGCGCATGACGTCACCTTATTGAAACCGCGGAAAACGGTAAATACAAGGCTCGAGCGCAAGTCTGAGTGACGTCAGCAACGTAGTGCTCGTAACTAACGATAAATACTTAACAAAGCCATTTGGTCAAGTCTTTAACAGTGTAGTAGGGAAGCTTTTAGCAAAGATTTTTGATGACAGTTAGAGCGAGGGCCGTTGTTTATGTGTCTCCTCGCTTGCTTTACTACATTTAAACTATAAAATAACGAAGTATATTTGGCGCGTCGTTACCACCACAGTGATATTACAAAGTATGAAGGATATAAGATTCTTCATAATTGACTACAGAAACAGTAATAAATGAATGGAATCTTAAAAGTAAGTAGCTGCAGCAATCAGCTGCATTCGAAGTAGTTGCACTGTGGATGATCTTAGGCTTACACATAAAAGGAAAGAATATGGACGGAGGAGGTGTGAAAAGTCAAGTCTGTTGAAAGTGTACGTCAGTGAAATGATTGTATTTATTTGTACTCTAGAATAGCTTCCGTCATTTGCTAAAAATCTTAACCTGACCATGAGAGGATCTTTAGCAGAAATAGCATTCACGATTTAAATAATGAAACACTGCACCAGTTATGTATTTTTTTTAAATTTACACGATTCTTTGCGAGAATATATTACAAAAATACAGCTGCAAGTCAAGAGAACAGAGCACACACACACAAACACCACGTAAAATTCCTATGTAAATATTTCCTCTCGGTAATAAGAATAAATTCTGAAAAGGCGTCATATTAAGCATGATAAAACAGGTAACTAGTGCAGTGTTTCATTGTCTGAGTCGTTAATGACACATCTATAGGCTATCCAAAAACATCGATTAAGATGAGTGAAATTAATAAATGGCATCTCTTAAACGAGTATCATGTATGCAAATATGAGCGACCACTTTCATGAGGGAAAATTGAAATGTTTGCTCGTCCATTTTCAAATAATTTTCGTTGTTCTTCATAGCCTCGCACTGTGGCTCACGTTGAAATTCTGGTGAACACTTCGACTTTTTCTTCTTGCTACGCGCGGTTTCTCCCACGGTTGTTTCCATTTCTCTTTCTTTTCAAGTTAAGCGCTCGCCTGTAACATACGCTGTTGTGCAGGCTGTTAACTGTTCGGCTTCCATTCTCAAACAAGTAAAGCGAAAAAGTTAACGACTGTGTACTTTGGTAAGCAAAGTACTTGAAGTACTTTGGTAAGCAATCAGTCTTCATTTGATTGGGAATTAATTACATATGCTGTTTCTTAAGGTTCGATCTTGGATTCGCTGCTTTTTCTTGTGTACGTTAAGGACCTCTTGTCTTTTACATTGCCAGATGCTAAGTTTATTATTCTGCAGATGATACAGATTTAAATAAACAGCAAGTTAAGTAAGATTTAGAAATGGCTGTTAATCAAATATGCACGGATATTCATAAATGGTCTAAAGCTAATTCACTATCATTAAACTTTGAAATGACCCAGTATATGCAGTTCAGAACCTTTGAGAGATATCCTTCCAGCATGTGTATAACATATGAAGACCTGCAGATCGAAGAGGTTGACAATGTTAAATTTTTGGAATTACAACTCGATAATAAATTCAGTTGGAACGGGCATACCACAGAATTGCTGAAGCGCCTAAACAAGTCTGTATTTGCAATGAGAATGATGTCAGATGTAGGAGATATAACAAAATTGAATACTTTGCTTACTTTCATTCTATTATGTCATATGGGATTACATTCTGGTGTAACTCGTCAAATCGAGCAAAAGTTTTTGTGTTCAATAACACTAATTTGTGGTGTAAATTCATGAAAATCATGTAGAAACCTAGTCAAGGAACTGAGTATTCCAGCCACTGTTTCTTAGTATATTTATTCCTTAATGAAATTTGTTGCAAGTAATATGACTATTTCCAACCAATAGCTCAATACGTAGTACCATTGAAAGAAATAAGAACAATCTACATAAAGACCTAAAGGACTAACCGTGGTCCAATCAGGAACACACATTTTAAATAAATTGCCAGTAACCATTAAAATTTAGTTTCACATAAAGCATAGTTTAAAAAGAATCTGAAACATTTTTTATAGGCCACTGCTTCTACTCTATAGATGAATGTCTTAACAGGGACTGTTAGACCAGCTTAAGTAAAAATGTCTGTTACATTTCAGTTTTGTCAGCACTTTGTCACATCGGTCAAGTGAGGTATTTTGTTTATGGTAAATTTATGAAAAGTGCATAACTATGTTTCTTTCTAACAGTGTGTTAACTCTGTAAATATTAACAGTTCCAGTTTACTGCAATGCATTCACATATTTTGACACTCTCCTGACGAATGATCGGGGTAGTGAATATTAGATTCAAATGTTTTATGTTTTGTTATGTTGTACTTTCTGACTTGGTACACACCCACGAGAATCATCTCACTTTTGGGACCATGGAACGAAAACTGAATCTAATCAATCTAATCGAAGAGGATCGATGAAATCTTTGGCATAGATCTTTTACCATGGGGGCAAGAACAATTGTGTACCTCCATGTCTTTTACAGTGTAGAACTCAACCTTCAGGTGTTTGTGTCGGCTGTTAGTGACAGTACATTGCGGACGTCACACAGACGTGTACTCAGGTCTGAATTTGTCGTAGGCCACGATTGAAACGCCCATGTCGGACAACATACTAGTGGCGACATTTAATTGCGGACAACTCCTAGAACTTTGTTCAGTTTACCTTAATTGTAATATTTCGTTCTAAAGTTAAAGTTGTTATAAAAAGAGAAAAAGTTATGAAGGCGTATTTCCATCTACATCTACATCTACATGGATATCCTGTAAATCACATTTAACAGCCTGGCAGAGGGTTCATCGAACCACCATATTAAGTCTGTAAATTTAGATTGGTTCAAATGGCTCTGAGCACTATGGGACTTAACATCTATGGTCATCAGTCCCCTAGAACTTAGAACTATTTAAACCTAACTAACCTAAGGACATCACACAACACCCAGCCATCACGAGGTAGAGAAAATCCCTGACCCCGCCGAGAATCTAACCCGGGAACCCGGGCGTGGGAAGCGAGAACGCTACCGCACGATCACGAAATGCGGGCTGTAAATTTAGAGGCTGAAGCTAAGGACTGATATCATTAACGAGCAGACGCGATTGGTCTTCTATTTGAGAAGACTTATTTGTGTATAAATAACATGAATTAAATGATAAGGATCTTTATATATCTATCTCATAAAAGTAAGTTGTTCCTCAGATTTAAAACTTTTTCAATTACGAAGATTTTGAAGCGTGAGACTGTTGATATCTAACTCGCCAGAAGAGTTTTCTCTGTACTCCACATTTTCTAATGTATTATGCTTCTTATCTTGATATTGTTGCGGAATCTGTGTTAGACTAAGCAAAAGCTATAAAACACAAATGTTTGGGTGGAAACGGAGTCATTTCTTACAAAAAATAATGAAACATTGTACACGTATTGTTGATGAATCATCAAAAAACTAAATACCTACTACCAAACTGATATTCTACCTCCTATTCCTGTGGAATCGGAGAAGTAAATGACTCACTGTGTGACAAAAATAAGAATTCACATGGGAATGATGTTTCTAGCGTTGGTAGAAAGGAAGAATTGTCAATACTATGTTTCTGTTACCGATTCACCTGAACAAATGTAAAATAACCAAACAAGTCGTTTAATTGTTGAAATGAAAGCTTGGTTTGAGCTACCAATGACAAAGATTGTGACTGTTGGCTCCAATTCGCGTAGTGCTTAATGGCAGAAAATCGACCTTTTGCCCTACTTCGTGTGAATTGTATGTTGGTTTCTAACTTTAAGACAGCAGGCATAGTGGCCTGCGCGATCTGTATGTACCTCTGGTGTATGCCAGTACTGTCGTCACATGTGCCCGTCTAGCTCTTAAAATTTTGCGTTACGAAGGTGGTATCCTCTACCTCATGTGCTGTGTCCCGCATCGTGCTTCTTTCAACACGAACGACTCTCTGGTTGGCCAGCAGAGGTGTGACTGACACACGGGCAGCGCATGCGGAACCCGAGACTGGCCGTTCCGCTTAGGACGACGCCCTGAGCACACACACTTTCGTGGATGAGTGAGGTGTTTTGTTGTTCCTAGTTACGCAGCCTGACTACGGGGAACCAACATGCGATGTACTTCTAGGTGGTGAGACAGGGCTACGCCGCTGCTGTTCACGTTATATGCTAGGTTTCCCATTTACCTTCGCCAGCTCTAATAACTTTTTCTCCAGAAGCACAACAAAGTATCGTCAATGGACGGGAAATAACAGCCAACCAGTTGCAAAATACAGGTTTATCAAACCTTGACCATCCCTTCGAGAGTTTTAAAACTGGGCTCTTCAGAAGGTAGTGTTATTACAATAATCAAAATTACAGGTAAATAATTACAAATAATTTTAGTGGAACATACCTACACAGAATCAGTCTTACCTATATCCGATGTGGGAGTCGTTGACTCCGTCTAGTACATGTGCGAGTCATCCACTTAATCATCATTTACAATACATGACTTGAAAGTACTTGCTCTCTACCGTAGGGCTTTGTCTTAAACTTTTTAAAATGTCTCACATTTGACGAGGGATCCAACAAGTGTGCCACTTGAAAGATTTCTACATACATGACATGGCGTAGGGTCCTTCAGAGCGTAAGCATGTCACATACATAACTAGCCACGTAAGCCGATTGTCTGAAGAGTAGAGGCACTAACCTCAAGTCGCCCCTGGTAGTTGGCGCTCTTGCGCGTCCTGTATGTGCGTAGCTGCAATGAGTAGCGTGTGTGATTTCACAAATACGTATTCATTACTAGAATTAACATATTAACTAAAAAGTTGAAAAGAGCTAGAGAAGAGGGGGCTCAGTGCTTGAGGTATTAAGTTGATCCCTGACATGATGATGATGTTGGGTTTGTGGGGTGCTCAATTGGGCAGTCATTAGCGTCCGTACGAAGTCCCAATGTTTACACAGTCCAATTGATGATGATGAGGACAACACAAACACCTAGTCCCCGGGCAGAGAAAATCCCCAACCAAGAGGGGAATCGCAACCGGGACCCCGTAAACCAGAGGCAGCAACGCTAGCAACTAGGTCACGAGCTGCAGACCCTCGTGACTATAAAAGGACACACTGTGACGGAGAAACTACATATATCGAAAATCAAATGCAAACTGGGGAAAGAGAAGGAGGGGACATTAGTTGGTTGATTTAGTGGAAGGGACCAAACAGCGAAGTCGTCGACCCCAATGGGTTAGCGAACGATGGCGAAGGAAGTCGGCCGTGCTCTTTCAAGGGAACCATCCCGGCATTTACATGAAGTGATTTAGGGAAATCACGGAAAACCTAAATCAGGATGGTCAGACGCGGGATTGAATTGTCGTCCTCCCGAATACGACTCCAGTGTACTAACCACTGCGCCACCTCGCTCAGTGATAAGGGGGGAGGAAAAGAGGGTAGATCATGGTCAAGGATTAATAAACCTGTATCTTGCAACTGGTTGGCTGTTACTTCTAATCCAATGAAGCTCTTGCGTGCACAGTTGCAGAAGCGCAGCCATGTTTAAAAATGGTTCAAATGGCTCTGAGCACTATGGGACTTAACATCTGATGTCATCAGTCCCCTAGAACTCAGAACTACTTAAACCTAACCCATCACACACATCCATGCCAAAGGCAGGATTCGAACCTGCGACCGTGGTGGTCGCGCGGTTCCGGACTGAAGCGCCTAGAACCGGTCGGCCACACTGGCCGGCCAGCCATGTTTAAAATCTTAAAATAAAATAGCCTATGTATCAAGCAAATGATGTTTAGAGATACATTAATGTAACTTGGTTCGTTATAGAGATATGAATAGAAGTTATACCACCTGTCGCTTGAAACTATCCAAGGAGGATCCATACCCAGCTCTTACAGCTTTACTTCCAACAGTACCTCACTTCCTACCTTTCAAGAGGTGCGGAAATCTTGCATATCTTGCCTGACTAGTTTGAGTTGTGACCTGCCAGGAAGGTTCAAATCAGCACGCTCTTCTGTGTACGTAAATTCATTCTGGAACAAATCCCCTAAGCTGGCCTAGGATCCCTAGAAGAAAGTATATTGCAGAGTCATGGCTTAGCGACAGCCTAGGGGATAAACTAATAACAGGTTGCGCCGACTGTGAAATTCTGCGTAGAAAATCGGCACCAAATTGAGCTTCATGAACTTATTATTATTATTCCGTTCCTCCTATTTTAAGCCTACTGCGCATTGAAGAACTCTGTAACATAGGTTCTTCAGCAGCATTTATGATTTCATCATTGAGAGTAAAATAGGATCTGTAGACTGAATAAGACCGGATAACAGTGACTTGTTGTTGGCATAACTGTCAGTGTTTCGAGTTCTCTTGACAGTTGCTTCTCTCTTCATGCTAGCAGAAGTTGGAATTGATGTTCCTCTGCACACTTTCGTTGGTCTCATTCACGGCTTCTTCGATCACTGCGTACGGTTTCATGCAAAGTAGACTTTCTTAATTTGTTACTTTATGTTATCCGTAGCTTATAAAGCCTCTCTGTGATTGTTCATACTTTTCACTCAATGGTGTGTTGTTGTCTTTTTCATTTGCATTCCTCTGTTTTGGGGACAGAACCAGTAACAGTGTTCTTAACGAAAACTCTTCCTAATCCTATAATGATCAAAAGATGCGGAGAAGGAGAAGGAGGTCATTGTTTAACGTCCTATCAACGACGGAGTCATTGGTCATTAGGGACGGAGGTAAGCTCGGATTATGCAAGGAAATTGGCCATGCCCTTTCAAAGGAACCATCGCGGCATATGACTTAAGCATCAAAAGGTGCATTATAACTAGAGTTCCGCACTACCAAAATTACAGTTCGGACATTTTGGTACAACACATAAACGACTTAGTAAATGGTAAGATTGCCGGTAGTATTGGTAGAATTGGTAGAGACAAAAACATAAATGAATGTGTGAGAGGGAAACTGGGAGCCGACGACTTCTCTTCGTTTCTTGTATGCTTGGTGCTTTGTTTCGGGCATAAATAGAACCGAACATCGCTCAGTGTTAGTTCATCTTATATTCTATATCCAAACAAAATATAAATTGCATTTTATAAGTAATAAATATTAATTGATCGCGTACCTTCTGCGCTGCTTTGTAACCAAAGCAATTAGTTTTAACGAAAGTACAGTTTACAGGGATAAAAAAAAATCTATATTATTATTGTTGATTATTTGTAATTGCGACCAAACGCAAGAGTTCCCTTGTTATTGTTGATAAGTGGGAAAGTTGTTCACGAATAACAGAAACATATTTTATATAAGCTTGACGAAGTACTAAAGTGATGTCTGATATGCTTTTTTTCTTTTAATTTTAGCTTTTCTTTTAGCAAGTTGCGTTTTCAGGCGCTATTTGATAAATCTTTATTGCCTTTTTATTTGAACTACAACATCCCTGCTTTTTACGTCAGAAATAAGTAATCTTCGAAATAAAACTAGAATTAAACATAGACAATTTCAATTTTGCTATAAATACTGTTTATTTTTAAATAACAGACACGAGGATAACTATAAAAGACACATATGTTCCGTAAGTGTATATACCTTCACTGAGTTTGTTGACGGGACACCAATTCCAGTGTCTAGGGGAATCTAGGAACACATTGATCGCATAAGCAAACAAAGCGACTGCAGTGAAGTAAGCCCAATAATTATGCAAAACATCTAACATACAGGTAGCTTGGCAACGATCTTAACTGACCAAAGCTACTAGTTAAGCTGCTGTAGTCTATGCATGCTTCTAATGGTCCACAGTAGCCTACAGTAGTACCTAAAACTTGGCAACAACGCGGAATAGGAAACTTCCTTGCAGATTAAAACTGTGTGCCGGACCGAGACTCGAACTCGTGACTTTGCCTTTCTCGGGCAAGTGCTCTACCAACTGGGCTACCCAAGAACGACTCACACCCCCTCCTCACAGCTTTACTTCTCCCAGTGCCTCATCTCTTACCTTACAAACTTTACAGAAGCTCTCCTGCGAACGCTCCAGAACTAGCACTCCTGGAAGAAAGGCTATTGCGGAGAAATGGCTTAGCTACAGCCCGGGGGATCCCCCAGGCTGTGGCTAAGCCATGTCTCCGCAATATTCTTGATCCTCTCACAATCTAGGTGCGAGAGCCCTCTTCCAATTGCAGGTGGACAGCAGTAGCTTGCGACCGTCTCTACCCAGTTGCCTCCTAGTGACATGTAAGCTTTCTCGCAGCAGGACAGAGCTGGGACGACTACATCTTCCGGCTGCCGAGATCTTGAATCGTGGAATCATGTTCTCAACTCAGTAGCGCAGCAGGAAGGCTAGAGAGCTTAGTGTCTAATTTTTTTCTGCGCCATGTTTCATCCGCTTAGTGGTACATAATGTATGAAAGCATGGCCTCGCGGCAATATGAATAAAATCTTCTCTGGCCTCCAGCAGCGTCAGGTGGTTAAAAACTCACGAGCTTTCAACAGAGGCCCCTCGACCACCATCAGATGATAAATGACCGCCGTTATACAGCCGCTGGCCGCGGTTGCAGCAGCTGTCCTGGCTGTCGACACGCGGCCTCAAACTTCAACTGCCCCGCTGAGACATTGACCATAACACCAGTAGCCTGTACTGCAGTCAACTCTAGCATGGCTGCCGTGTAGCCATGGCCTCGTCGATATGTAGCCACGCTGCTGGCTGTGGCTTCACTGGTGCTCTCTTCCTTGTCATATACGGCAACGTTTGATCCCGCGCCCGCTTCATCCTCGCGATGGCCTGTCCCCATGCTGCGCTGAGCTGCGAAACGACGTCCTTATTGATGGTGTTTTCCGGTATTTTTATTTCGCCCTGGACGTCGCGGTCATTAAGAGTGCCGCACATGATGTCATCGCGACTAAGCATGTGGCACTACCGTCGGATCACTTCCCGGTGATCTTCGACCTTGCCGCATTTATATGCCTGACACACGAAGCAGCAGCAGCAGCCATGCTGCGAGAGCGAAGACGGCAGCGGAAACACTCTAAGTAGCTCCCACCAGACCTTCCGGTTCATCCGGGAACAGAACCGCCTGTTCTGAGAGTGGTAGGTCACATGACAGCCAGCTACGAAGGCCACGATCAACAGAATGCATCGCGAAATCAAGTACGCAATCGCAAATCACCGACACCGCGACTGGGCTGGCAGAATTTCCACTCTCCTGCATGTAACGGCACGAGAGAGTCCCGGCGGTCCAGGTCGGGCGTGACGTCATCGCCGAGCCTGACGCCAAAGCCGGCGCTTTTGCTGACTGTTTCACGCCCTACAGAGAGATGGACTACATTATCGAGCGAATCGAGGGTGAAGAGGTCGTATAGCAACTAGCGCGCCTGCAGACCAAGAAGGCGGGCGGGTGCGATAATATCAGCAACGTACTGCTGAAGGTGCTTCCGCCGAACGCTGTTCGGTAACTTACAAGTTTTCAACTCCGTACTTAGGTTCTCTAACTTCCCAAATGCATGGAAACATGCGGACGTTGTAGCGGTCCCCCAGACCAGAAAAGGCCTGCGGCTGGCGCAAAACCACCGGCCGACCTGCCTGCTGCCTGCAGTCCCGAAGGTATTTGAGAAGCTATATATCAAGAAGCTGTGGTGACACATCAGGGAGGAAGACGTGCTCCCTGCAAACAGTTCGGCTCCAGGAGGGGCCACTCTACGCAGTACTAGCTGCTTCGATTGTGGAGCAGGCGATGGGGTCATTGGAACGACACGAGTACCTTGGAGCGGTACTCCTGGACGCTTCCATGGCGTTCGACAGTGTGTATAATCTACTCACACAGGGGTTACCGCTGTCACGCACGCTCGTCTCTCCAGTCCTACCTGACTGGGCGCCCATCTACGTGCTCGCCGACAACGGGAAATCGACAGCGCCTCTCATCGCAGCCGGAGTATCGCAAAGGTTCGTCCGTGGCCACTTAGTTTACTCGCTTTACACCACCGACGTCCCGAAGAGGCAGGGGGTTGTACGGACGCGGCATCATCGTCAGGTTGATGCGTCACCGCCTACAGTCGACCTGTGTCGTCTTGAGAGCCTGGAACACGGAATGATGGCTCAAGTTTAACGCGGCCAAA
Organism: Schistocerca gregaria; assembly: GCF_023897955.1. Taxonomy (NCBI): domain Eukaryota; kingdom Metazoa; phylum Arthropoda; class Insecta; order Orthoptera; family Acrididae; genus Schistocerca; species Schistocerca gregaria. Next base: position 532,345,374 of record NC_064920.1, read on the forward strand.
AGCCAGGCGGTGAGATTCACCAGCAAGAAGATTCCTTCCGAACGGCAGCCAGCCAGCATTGTGGGAGTTCCCGTCCCATGGACGAACAACGGCCGCTATCTAGGCGTCACACTGAATCGGCGCCTAACGCAGAAGACGCATATCAGGGAAGTAAGGTAGAGCGCTGGGCAGAATGCTCTTATTATGCCCCTTACTGAACCCAGCGACGCCCTGCCTCCTCCTAGCGGCGTCACTCTGTGCCTTACACCAACCAGGCCAGTGTTGGAGAATGCTGTTGTAATGTGGGGAAACGCGACAGGCACGTCAATCAGAAGCCTGCAGACGGTCCAGAACAAGGCCCTTAGGCTAGCGCTACACTTCCCACGAGGCTTCAGCACCAGAAAACTCCACAGGTTGGCAGGAATCCCGAAGCTGAAAGATCGATTCCGGTTAGTGGCGCAACAATTTTATGCGGTTGCGCGGCAGTCGGAGAACGCCTTCATCCGTGGCTTGGGCAACCAAGTCCACTAGCGCCCGATCACGAGATGACCTGACTTGTTGTGGGCGTAACTACACGCTGCAGCACAAGAAGAGGAGATTCCACAACTGATACGCAGCCCGAAAGACGATCCACAACAAGATAAACAAGTCCATCATCCCACGGACGAAGTAAGAAAGGCGTCGTCCGCTCACCCTACAACTCACCGGAACTTGGAAGTTGTGCTGCGATGCGACACGGCAGTCATTCACCATCTGACAGTGGCCGAGGAGAGCCAGGTCGAAAGCTCGTGGGTGTTTAAACATCTGACGCTGCTCAAGGCCGGAGAACTCATCGCAGATTCAGTCTCACCACAGGATCCCGAGTGATTACTGAATACCGATGAGCAAAAAAAAAAAAAAAAAAAAAAAAAAAAAAAAAAAAAAAAAAAAAAAAAAAAAAAAAAACACGATTAACCTTCACCTAATTCAGTTGCTGCAGCCCTGTAATTTGACAAAACTTTGTTACCATATGAAAATCAACAATTTATTCTGCGATAGAATCAATAACGCTGCCAAAACTGTTTTGTCATGTGAACTGTGAAATATTATACCATTTCTGCTAATTTTATCATCACCAAGCTCACAATCAGAATCCATTTGCGAATTGTCCTTACGATCATTGTCAATGAGTTCATTTTCGGAATCCAATTTTCCATTTTCCTCGGGATCATTGTGAATAAGCTTCAATAATGAATGTTGATCAGAGTCACTTTCAATAAGCTTGTAATCATTGTCCAGTTCTGACACTTTAGGTACCTTTTACTTTTACCTTACATCAATCAAAAGCGACTTTCGTAGGTTCATGAGCAAGTTCTGTACATCGCATATGTTCTTGCAAGTATAGCAAAACAAAGATCGCATATTCATAATCAGCTCAAACTGCTGAATGCTCGAATATCCTTTTCTTGTACATATAAATGCTAACCACAGACGAGTATTTACATCAAAAGGAGTTCTGCTTGTACTTTGTTTGAAAGATCGTCTCGACTTATGGTCGGCGGGAGTGGTCTCGCGGTTCTGGGCTCTACAGTCTGCAACCGAGCGACCGCTACGGTCGCAGGTTCGAATCCTGCCTCGGGCATGGATGTGTGTGATGTCCTTAGGTTAGTTAGGGTTAATTAGTTCTAAGTCCTAGGCGACTGATGACCTCATAAGTTAAGTCGCATAGTGCTCAGAGCCATTTTTTTGTCTCGACTTATAAATATGTGATTTGGAAGATTCATTTCCACTCAATTTACAATAAGAACATTTTAGCGTGATTGTACACCAAACCCCTGACACGTTACATTGTAACCTCCCCACAGGTAAATCATATGTCTAATAACCTCCCAACAGTAAAAATTTCGTAGCCTTCCAAGAGTAAAATCTGATTGCTTATATAATTCACATTCAGCGTAACCCCCAATAAAAAAAATTCCGTAACCTACCAACACTAAAAAATATAATTATAACATTGACATTTAGTGTAACCTCCCCACAAAAAAGTTCCGTAACCTATCAATAATACAAATATATATAGCATTCATATTCAGCGTAACCTACCAACAGATAAATTCTGTAACCTCCTAGTAATACAATGTGACTAATCTCTCAATAAAACTGTGGCTCACTTATAACCTTTCAATAATTGCTGTGAATTTAAACTGGTAAATTTAGGACGTCAGCAGTGCTGCGTCATGGCCCTGAAAATTCATTCTGAATAAATTGAAAAATCTTACCTCAATTAGGTCGCCGGTTAACGCGTATATATCTGCTCCTATAAGAAATTTTTCTGGCGCAGCTCAGTGCAATGCTGGCCGACAGATTTGTCATGTATTAAAAGAAACAACAGATTTTTCTTTTCAATAATCTGGATGACCAAGGACTGGAGAAATTAGTAAATTCTTTAAACTGAAATGAATGATTGTTAAAAGTTACTTTTCAAGAAAAAGATTATTATTAAGAGATTTTAAAAAAACATTTTCATGGGACTTGATGTAACAATACTACATAATGCGCGACCGGCCCAGCCAACTCGATACACACAACTGCTCGCTAGCAACTACTTACTCCAACTGCTACACAGTTCTTACTACTGACAACACTGCTCTCTGGTCTGAGATTCTCTTATACCTTACATATCGCAGGCAGCGCGTGAGCAATCCATCGAAATTACATCTGCTCGAGTGCACTAGCAACAAATTCCTTTATCATGGACCTCTTACAACATCTAACACAAAATTCAAGGTACTTTGGTCGCAATTTGCGAACTTCGTATTTGATAATGATGATGATTACAGTGAAAAATCAAGTAGAGTATTCTCAGATTCATCTGTACTTCCTTCAGTATCTGTTTCATCGCTACTACTAGCAACGGCCTCTTTTTCAACGCTGTTCCTAGCAATACTGTCAGATTTCACTTATGTTCTCATGTGACACATTTTCAGTGAAACTTTCACCACTGTCAATGACACTTTCGTTTTCTTCGCTTTCCACATTTTTCTATATCGTCTCCACTACCTCACTGCAATTTACCGAGTGTCTCTCATGTCCGGGCATGTCTGATACTATTAGTTACTGGTATTTCATCACGTCAAAGAATTTGTAAGAGAGCGCTCGCGAACATTTACCGTCCAACGTGGAAAGCACATTCCCGTCCGCGCTGCGCCCGCACGGGCAGGTCGTCGGCCACAGGAATGAGAGTGGGTCTTTTCTAGCCGCCAGGCGGCGTACTGCCATCAGTCGCGTTAGAGTTGGCAGACCGCAGAGGCGTTGTCGGCTAATACAGTATGTAAGTATCCTCGTATCACTCAAGTTATGTAACTAACTGGACAGTGATCTCCTGCTCAGGACCGGATACCTTCATAAATATTTAGTTTCTAGTTCACATTTGAACCCTCCACGAACGTGAATGCTCATGTCTGGAAACTACAAAGAAGAAAAATGTAAATTATACTTACGCTTATTTATTTAAAAGGTTAATTATAGTTACACTTATTTATTTCCGTTGATTTCGGTTGTGTATATAGATTACGCACACGTACATACACGATTACGGAGGTACGTACAGACGGTGCACATTTACGGACAAATTAATATAAAATTAATGTTTCAATTAAATTTCTGCACCTTATACATCTGCCTTGTGATAGAAACCTAATTATGATTCAACTATTTAAAAAAAATCAAAATGCCCATATTGAAAGCTGCTACTCTGCCGTCAATTTTAAACACTTTCCGCTCTGTGAATACACTCCGTGATAACCAAGAACTCCAAGAAAGGGTTTGAAAAAAATGATGATTTTTTTTCAAAACTCAAAATTCCAAATCTATGAAAAAAATTAGCAATTTCGACTTACCCGCCAAATTCAGCGTGCAAAGATAAGACTTGAAACAAATTTTCAGCTCTCTGCCATTTTCTTTACCACCCGGTTGAAATTTCACAAGCACTTTCCATTAAGAAGTTATAAAGGCATCATAACCCGCCACCAGTCGTAACATTACTTAGGAATGTTCAATGAGGAATATGGAGACTTTGAAGCAAAAATGGAGTAATAGTCACCCATTTGATTCTTCTGGTTTTGAATACACATAACTTTTACACCCGATTTATGAACCTTGCGTATTGTATGCAGATGTCGTAAGAAGTTTGAGTAGTCGTAGTTCATTAAGTATGTAAATTATCGAGACTTCCTGATGTCAAAAATCAGTCAGGCCAGAGTAATTTCTCGGTGCAGCGTAACACTTACGTGTACTATGGAGAAATTGGTCTCAGGCGCTGCCTTCAGACGGCACACCACTCGTTCATGCAGAACGAGTGGTTCGGGAGAGACCGTTATAGCTAGAAGAAACATTTCGAGACTGGACCAGAAGTCTCCATACCTTTAACAGAGCGGTGCTAGCACTCCGGAGTGCTATGACGGGATATAAGAGTTGGACTTAGGACAGAATTGTTTGCCTGAATGCCGTGGACGAATGTGGGTTGTGATTATGGATTTAGTCTGATCAGCCAAGACATTATGACCACTGCCCACAACGACGTTGGAAGGCGCCAGATGGCTTTGCAGGCACGTGACGCGGTAACAAGAGCATGTAAGCGGAGCAGACACGGAATGGGGATCACCATGACGAAGATAAGGGCTGCAAATTGAGACAAGCGACTTCAACAAAGCGCAAGTTATTATTATGCAGAGCCTGTGAACGAGTATCTCGATAACGGCAAAGCTGGTCAAATACTCACGTGCTGCTGCAGTGAGCATCTACCCAAAGAGGTAAGACAGTGTAACTACCATTATCCGCTAAATGGTTGGGCGTCCACGACTCTTCACAGAACTTGGGCTTCGAAGGCTTGTCTGTTCTGTAAAGTAGGATAGCTGGTGACCCGTAACCTCTCTACCGAAAGAGCACTATGGTGGTGCACACACAAGTGTTTCGGATCACAACGTTCATCGTACATTGTTGAACATGGAGCTTGAACATGAAGCTCCGCAACAGACCATCCCACGTTATCCCAACGATATCGTCAATTGCAGTTGCTGTGAGCAAGGGACTACCAGGATTCGACCATCGATCAAAGGAAACGTGTCGGCTCTTCGGGCAAATCACATTTGCGCTACACTAGGTCGATGAACGGTAACTCAAACGTGCAGCGCACCACGGATGCAGGCTTTTGGGAGCGGTATTGTGCTATGGCGACATTTTAATGTACTTGCATGAGATCTGTGGTAGTAATAGAAGACACGCTGACAGCTGCGAACCACCTGCATCCCTTCATTCTTGATGTCTTCCTCGGTGGCGATGTTGTCTTCTAGCAGTATGTGGTTCAAATGGCTCTGATCACTATGCGACTTACATCTGTGGTCATCAGTCGCCTAGAACTTAGAACTAATTAAACCTAACTAACTTAAGGACATCACACACATCCATGCCCGAGGCAGGATTCGAACCTGCGACCGTAGCAGTCGCGCGGTTCCGGACTGAGCGCCTAGAACCGCAAGACCACCGCGGCCGGCTCTAGCAGTATAATTGTCCGTGCTACAGTGGTTTGAGGACCATTATAGTGAACTCATGTAGATGTCTCGGCGACCAAATTCGCCTAATGTAAATCCTGCTCAACCCATCTGGGTCGCTATCGGGTGCCATCACCGCGTACGCAAATCACTGGTCCGTTACGTAGGCGAATTACATGACCTGCGTGTAGACATCAAATGCTACATATCTCCACAAACCTACCAACAGACTGGCGGATCCCTGATGAGCAGAATCAGAGATGTATTTCGTTCCAAAGACGGAAAGATGGTCTTCATGTTTTGGCTAATCTGTGTAAATGGTAATCTTTCGGATCACATTTTGTGCCGGCCTAACATTGCATTCATTGGTACACTATATGATCGCAAGTATCCGAATCAGGGTACCTTACATTCCTTCGGAATAATAACTCAGGACCATAAAGAAATAATGTTATGAATCCACTGGAAATTTCAAGGTGAATGGAAAAGGTACTTGTAAATCACTTGACTTTACGGATGGCTAGCACAGACTTGAATTCAAATCACCATGTGTTAGGAATCATTTGAAAATGTGAAGAAAGGCAAACGAAAACAATACAGTTTTTCCTAAACTGAATACTGTCATGGTTCCCAAGCTGCTGTGCTCTGGGTTTGCTGTGGTCTCAGCGTTATACCAAAGTCTGCCGGTCGCAAGCGTTCGTATTCACGCAAGACAGACATCTGAAAAACTGCTTGTAAAAGCGTGCTGCTTCAGGGTGCCGAACGAGGAAGAAGTATCTTTGTCCTGCGAAACGTGGCGGAACAGAAACTAATTCTACTCGTACCACCTAGCGTTCTCATTGGCTGGAAGGCAGTCGAAGCTCTTAGTTCGGGCGAAGACAGGATCGCATTATGGCAAACATACCTCGGTCACGAAGAAAGATGAGACTTGTGACTGGGCACGGTCTTGCCTCAATCCTGCGATTCATGAAAGACCGTCTTTCACCTTGCAGCAAGGCGTGGCCGCCAGCTATAGCTTATGCGCTAATGTACCTCAGGTCAGCGCCACCTACACATCCAGATACGTCGAACCACGCCCACTTGGGTCATCAGCTCCACCTACACTCACCTGTACCTCGCCCCTTACATACAAAATAGGCCTCTTCACCTGTTGTCTTCTGTCTATTGTCCTGAGATTTTGTCTCTTAATTGAGGATGTTTTAGTACAATTAGAAACAGAAAGGAAAATGGACTGCGGACCATAAACTTTTGGAACGCTCTTCTAAGTATCCACTCAGTGAGCACTAACGATTTCGACCTGTCCTTACGGTCTAACTTGAACGAATCAAGTCCTACAGGGAAAAACTCTACATTTATCGCTGATAAGGGTTGTAATCGAATGGAGGATTCGTAAACTGAATGATTAAGTAAGAATGTAATCGACTACATTTCCTATCCCTGGTTCACCCTGAATATCGATATTCTCTGAATATCGCATCTACGACGGCTGATTCTTTGCTAAACAGCAGCCATCTCTCATGTATCGAATGTTAGTTAAACAAACGCAGAACGAACTGGAGCGATGAAAATATGTTTCCTCAACAGGCGATACTACTTTCCTTACTTTCCGCTGGAACACTTGTTTGTTGTAGATACCATGGATTTTAATGAGCGTAATGATGATTTATCTACTGTGATTACGTGTTCGTTCTGTATCTTCAGTGACTTGCCTTCTTTGGTCATCTGAATCCACCCCTTACAGAATGTCATACCTAAACAGATTTTTGAGTATAGCATGATGAGAATTCTGTAAATAGATACGATTAATTTCGTCGAAAGTTTGTAAATATTGGCTGCGCGAGTTAGCCACGCGGTCTAGGGCGTCTTGTCAAGGTCCACGCGGCTCCCATGTCGGAGGTTCGAGTCCTCCCGCGGGCATGGGTGTGTGTGTGTTGTCCATAGCGTAAGTTAGTTTAAGTTAGATTAAGTAGTGTGTAAGCTTAGGGATCGATGACCTAAGCAGTTTGCTCCCATAAGATCTTACCACAAATTTACAAATTTCTTTAAGTATTAATAGAATATAAGGGTTGTCGTTGTAGAGGTGTCCGGAGTCTGGTCTGATGCAGCCCTCGACGCTACGATAGAATGCAAGCTCTTCACTTCTGCGTAACTACGGAAACATACATCTACTTGAACCTACTTACTGTATTCAACCTTGGTCTTCCTCTATAATTATTACCACATTTCCCCATATTACTAAATTAGGGTCTATGCGTCATGATATGTCCTATAAATATGCCTCTTCACCTGTTGTCTTCTGTCTGTTGTCCTGAGATTTTGGCTCTTAATTGAGGATGTCTTTTAGTCAAGAGAGGCCATAAAATCTTTTCTTCTCTACTCTATTCACTCCCTCTTTAGTAGTTATTCGATCGACCCAACTAATCTACAGCATTTTTCTGTAGCAGCACATTTCAAAACCTTTTATTCTTCACATGTATGTACTCTTTATCATCTACGTTTCCCTTCTGTACATGGCTACATATCAGAAAATATCTTCCCAGAAGCCTTCCTAACACTTAAATTTACAATTGACGCTAACGAGAATTCTTCACTACACGCTCTACGTTCATGCTAGGTAATATGGGGATGGGTTTCTTCACTCCCTTCTCAGCTACCTACTCCCGTTCAGTCCTTGGACTCTTGTGAATTGCTGATATAGATAGGATGTATCGTAATTATAACGAAAAAATTCGAGGGATTGTAGAGGCTGTCATGAGGAACAAGCTGAAAATAAGAAGCGACGTCCATAAACGTTCGCCAGTGGCACTACAAAACAGTTGATGTAATTAAGGCAAACAACTACACCTACGCCATCATTTGGTAAAAACCGTCATCTTGTACGCTCTACAGTATTGTTATGACAGGTGTGGGCGCAGTATTTTTAATTCCGCTTAGCCTTGTACGCATGTTATTCTCTACCCGTGTAATGTGCGTTGCCAACATTTCAGAAGAGACCATCGATCGATGTCACTGATTATTTTTTCGCATTTCTTATAGCTACAATTTGGAAACTAATGAAGTTTACATTTGTTTTCTTGATGTAATTCACATTTATTATTTACATTAATGTACTGCGCAAGTACTTAAAATTACCATTACTGCGGTAATGTTTCTTCAGAACAGCGGCACTGGAAGTAGAGTTGTAAAGTTAGTGAAGACTATTGTAGACTATCACAAGTTAGACTGCGGTAGTTTTCCTAGTAGCTCGTGCCCGCTTTAACAGTACGTTAGATGTGTTGCATACCCAGTGGGCGTTACTTCAAAACGATCACTTTCTTTGCGTATGTGATCAATATTTAACTACATTCCACTAAAACTCGGGAGCGGCGAAACATCTGGAAATTGAGTGAGAATATATAAAAGCGACAGAAAAGTTTTGTTCCATTTAGTTATCCTCATGTCTGTTACTTAAAAATAAACAGTATGTATAGCAGAACTGAAACTGTCAATGTTTAATTCAGGTTTTATTTGAAAATTGTTGATTTGTAACGTGAAGCAAAGACATGTTGTAGTAAAAATAAATAAAATGTAGATTTATCATATAGGGCTAGACAGCATAATTTCCTCAACAAAAAGGTAAAATAAAAAAAAAGAAAGGACAATATATCAAACATCTCTCAATACTTCATCGAACTTAAATGAAACTTATTTCTGTTATTCATAAACGACTTCCGCAGTTAATCAATAATAGCAGAAAACTCTTGCCTTCGATCATGATAAGAATGTTCTGTTGAACACAAAATTAAATCAATAATTATATAGATTTTTTATGTTTGTGCATTTGAACAGCACTTGCATCAAAAGTAACTGCTTTAGTTACATAAAGCACAGAAATTACGCTATCAACCAATTTTTAGTACCTGCAAAACGCAATTTATACTCCGTAAGGATACAAAATATGCATATGACCTAACTCTACTAATAGAGAATAAAGATGATCTTCAGACGAGGGTCTATAACTTGCAGCAGATAGCTTCAGATTACAACTTAATATTGTCGGTGGATAAAACAAAAGCGACAGCATTTCAGGTCAAACCACAACTAAGATCTCAAATGTTGTTGTTGTTGTGGTCTTCAGTCCAAAGACTAGTTCGATGCAGCTCTCCATGCTACTCTATCCTATGCAAGCCTCTTCACCTCCGAGTAACTACGGAAACCTACATCCTTTTGAATCTGCTTAATGTATTCATCTCTTGGTCGCCCTCTACGTTTTTTACCCCTCGCGCTTCCCTCCAGTGCTAAACTGGTGATCCCTTGATGCCTCAGAATGTGTCCTACCAACAGATCCCTCCATTTAATCAGATTGTGCCACAATTTTCTCATCTCTCAATTCTATTCAGTTACGTGATCTACCAATCTAATCTTCAGCATTCTTCTGTAAGACCACATTTCGAAAGCTTCTATTCTCGTCTTGTCTAAACTGTTTATCGTCCATATTTCATTTCCATACATGGCTACACTCCATACAAATACTTTCAGAAAAAACTTCTAACACTTAAATCTATACTCGACTTCAGATACGCTTTTCTTGCCATCGTCAGTCTACATTTTGTATCCTGCATTTTATATACTGTATTTTATACACTGCAACCATCATCATTTATTTTGCTCCCCGAATAGCAAAACTCATCTACTACTTCAAGTGTCTGATTTCCAAATATAATTCCTTCAGCATCACTTGATTTAATTCGAATACATTCCATTACCCTCATTTTGCTTTTGCTCATGTTCGTCTTATATCCTCGTTTCATGACATTGTCCATTCTGTTCAACTGCTCTTCCAAGTACTTTGTTGTCTCTGGCATAATTACAATGTCTTCGGCAAGCCGCATAGTTTTTAGTTATTCTCCATAGATTTTAATTCGTACTCCATTTTTTTCTTTTATTTCCTTTACTGCCTGCTCAATATGCAGATCGAATACCATAGTGGATTGGCTACAACCCTGCCTACTCCCTTCTCAACCACTGCTTCCCTTCCTTGCACCTCGACTCTTATAGCTGCCATCTGGTTTATGTCAAATTGTAAATAGCCTTTCGCTCCCTGTGTTTTACCGTGCCACCTTTACAATTTGAAAGAGAGTAGTCCAGTCAACATTGTCAAAAGCTTTCTCTAAGTTTGCAAATGCTATAAACGTAGGTTTATCTTTTCTTAACCTATCTTCTATGAGAAGTCGGAGGTGAGCATTGCCTCAAGTGTTCTGTCTGGAACAATAAAATCTTGGAGCAAGTAAAACGCTTTAAATATCTAGAACGTACTTTGCTTACGAATAAACCATGATGTAGACCAGAACATAAGTAAATTTACTTCCACATGTGGAACCATCATAAAAAGTATGCAGAATAAAGCCAGGAAAGAAACCCAGCTGAATTTTTATAAAACGACAGCAGTATCAACCGTTGCTTATGGAAGTGAAGCATGAGCATCAACAATACGCCAAGAAAATGGAGTACAGGCTCAAGAAATGAAAGTTCTAAGAAGAGTATAAGAATGTACAACGGGAGATCGAATAAGAACTGAAGATCGTATGAATGCAAAAAGATTCTCGGTAAAGGCTCTCAATTATAAATGCACTTATGAAGAAGAAATGTAGGAAGACCATAACAGAGGGTGGAGTACCGTAACAGGCAATTTCCTTAACACGTTGAGTGAAGAAGAAGAAGAAGTAGGAATAAAACACATACTGGATTAACACTGTATGATGTATGATTCTAATTATCCGTAAAACAAACAACGAAAAAAATAAAAAAATAAAAGTCGGCGGCTCTAGTTTCTGTCTTACACATTCATTTATGTTTCGACCGATAATTATACCATTTACTACGTCTTTTGTGTAGAGTACCAAAACTACGGGCATAGTTTTGGTAGCGCGCAACTCTAGTCGGAAGACGTTCAGGACGTTTCTTAATTTGGCTTTCCAATCACCAGGCTCATGTCTCAAGGTACTGAATAGAGTTGAAGAGAAGAGAAATGTGTGGCACAACTTGACTTGAAGAAGGGATCGGTTGGTAGGGCATATTCTGCGGCATCAAGGGATGCCTACAATTCAGCAAGGTAATGCCCGAGTTTTTATTGCTTATCTCCATGCTTGCCTAACCCTACCTGGGCCTGGTAGCTCCTGGCTCTCTCTCCAACTGAGAAGGTGTCGAACATTACGTGCAGCGCCCTCCAACCAGCTCGCTATTTTGTCGATCTAACGCGAGACCATCGGACAAAATTTAGCACAATATCCTTCAGGAGGACATCCAACAACTATCAGTGCCAAGCCGGACAACTGCTTGCAAAAGCACCAGGGGTGGACCAACGCGTTTTTGACTTGCTCAGTTTGTGAAACTCTTCTCTTGAATAAACCATCCAATTTTTCTGAGATTGTAATCATCTGTTTGCCCTGTACATGCACGTCATTTGCATTGGAGTCTATTAAAATAATACTCGTACTTCTACTGCTGAATGTGAGTAGTTTCTCTACGCGGCCAAACAAAAAGTATTAGTTCCTAACCGCTTTCAAAAACAAAAAGTAATATTAGCTCTAGTAAGAGGAGTTGGACTGAGGTGGGGTCGCGCTCCGGTCTGAAGAGCGCATGGTCGCCACCGCACGGACGGAGCCGGCGTGCAGGTTCTCTGCGGCAGCGGCGGCCAGCGCCCGCTACCCTCTACCGTAGCCGGCCACTACTCGGCTCCTCTCTGCCCTTTTGTGAGCCGGCTGACGGCGTGTCTTTTGTGGGCGCGCGGCGTGCATTCTGCAGTCTGTTTGCCGGACGGCCCAGCCGGCAGCCGCGCAATGAGCAGCTCGGCCGCGGCGCCCCCTGCTGCACTGTGGCTACAGCTCTAGCTGTACAACACGCGCCACACTCCTGCAGCCGCGATGTCCTCCTCGGAACCACACATTCATCCAGAGCTACACATAAGAGACACAGAAAATTCGCACTTCCAAATATGACCCACTATCGGCTGTGTATTGGAATCTCGACAACGAAAATTTTTGCCGGACCTAGACTCGAACCTGGATTTCCCGTTTTAACCTTAACTGCTTCGGCCATCCGTGCCGAACTTCCATAGGTCGTCGTCTATGTGGCACAAAGTGCACTCGTACGTTACATACATTCACGTCCAGGAAGGACATACTTACGTCCTATTGACACGTAATCAGCATGGCTTCAGAAAACATCGCTCTTGTCCAACGCAGCTAGCTCTTTATTCGCACGAAGTAATGGCCGCTATCGACAGGGGATCTCAAGTTGATTCCGTATTTCTAGATTTCCAGAAAGCTTTTGACACCGTTCTTCACAAGCGACTTCTAATCAAGTTGCGGAGCTAAGGGGTATCGTCTCAGTTGTGCGACTGGATTCGTGATTTCCTGTCAGGAAGGTCGCAGTTCGTGGTAATAGACGGCAAATCATCGAGTAAAACTGAAGTGATATCAGGTGTTCCCCAGGGAAGCGTCCTGGGACCTCTACTGTTCCTGATCTATATAAATGACCTGGGTGACAATCTGAGCAGTTCTCTTAGTCTGTTCGCAGATGATGCTGTAATTTACCGTCTAGTAAGGTCATCCGAAGACCAGTATCAGTTGCAAAGCGATTTAGAAAAGATTGCTGTATGGTGTGTCACGTGGCAGTTGACGCTAAATAACGAAAAGTGTGACATGATCCACATGAGTTCCAAAAGAAATCCGTTGGAATTCGATTACTCGATAAATAGTACAATTCTCAAGGCTCTCAATTCAACTAAGTACCTGGGTGTTAAAATTACGAACAACTTCAGTTGGAAGGACCACATAGATAATATTGTCGGGAAGGCGAGCCAAAGGTTGCGTTTCATTGGCAGGACACTTAGAAGATGCAACAAGTCCACTGAAGAGACAGCTTACACTACACTCGTTCGTCCTCTGTTAGAATATTGCTGCGCGGTGTGGGATCCTTACCAGGTGGGATTGACGGAGGACATCGAAAGGGTGCAAAAAAAGGGCAGCTCGTTTTGTATTATCACGTTATAGGGGAGAGAGTGTGGCAGATATGATACACGAGTTGGGATGGAAATCATTACAGCATAGACGTTTTTCGTCGCGGCGAGACCTTTTTACGAAATTTCAGTCACCAACTTTCTCTTCCGAATGCGAAAATATTTTGTTGAGCCCAACCTACATAGGTAGGAATGGTCATCAAAATAAAATAAGAGAAATCAGAGCTCGAACAGAAAGGTTTAGGTGTTCGTTTTTCCCGCTCGCTGTTCGGGAGTGGAATAGTAGAGAGATAGTATGATTGTGGTTCGATGAACCCTCTGCCAAGCACTTAAATGTGAATTGCAGAGTAGTCATGTAGATGTACTGACAGTCGAGGGCCTGGTATTGGCGAATAAATACCATATAGCAGTGTCTGCCTCATTAAGAGCTACGATACAATGCTCCTTCGGACACGCACACGTGTAACTGCATCGTAATTCTTAGTAACACAGGCACTACTGTTTCCTACTACAGAAAATAAGCACGCACGGCAGAACATACTTTCCTTTTTTATACCTTTTTGAAATAAGATAAGTTACATCTGTCTAAAAAAGTTGGCAACCTAGTTATGGTACGATCGGAAAGTACCTCTCAACTCCAATTCCTCTTGTCAGAAAATCGCGTATCAAAGTCGCGATGGCTCTTCCGTCACACTCTCCACAAGTTTCGAAAGATGTTACCACAGCACGTGAAACGTAAACTTGTGTAATTATCCCTTCTGCTGACCATCACCTATAGCGATGTGAGCTCACATTCCTTTTGTAACTACACACTAGTGTTTACACGAGATTATTAACATAGACTACGCATTGAAGACACCTCCAGACACTGAATATGACTCAATGATAACGCAGTCTGAGTTTTATATAGCATTTGAGAAGGCGTGCTTCTGCAAAGCGCAACGAAAAACGGGGAAATTTACTGAAGTAACACAGCTGGATACTGAACACGTTCATGAACTAAAAACCGCGTACTACACGGTCTGAAAGTGCTGTAAATATCACCTTACAGGTCCGATTTGTGCGAGGACAAATAGCACCCCGATAAGAATTGTGAAACATGTCAAAAAACGCGCAATGTTTACTTTATGTCAGTGAAAAATACGTGTAAAATATCCCGACGTACACATAAAACGTCGCGTCTCTATCTCGCTATATGTCCTCTTCAGGGCAGGTGAGTCAGTTTTGTTGTAGGCTACTTCATGATTCGCCACGGCAAGAACAGAGTCGTTTCAGCATTGCTAATGGCAAGTGTGCAAGGATCATTCAAAAAGAGCGGCACATTCTGAGTTGTGACACTTTTCATGTATAAGGTAAGTTAAATGTAATTTTTAATATCGTTGATTATTACAATGTCTGTGTTCATGCAATGCTTGTATCTTACATTATTTTGCTTCTCAGACACGCAGGCACGTCTGAAGGAAGAGACAGTGTTTTGACGACTACAGCTACTGTAAATATTACGAAAATTCATAGATTTCAGCGTACAAGAAAATAATAGAAATTTCTGCTATAATGAAAGTTCATATTCAATCCTTTTTCTGTGTGACAAATATCCTCATAATACATGAGCCCATTTATGATTCCAAGTTTTCGTAAGTTGTGTTCCTTAAACTGTACCTAATTGATGTTCCTTATTAAATTATATTGATTTTCAAATTATAATTTTGTATTTTTCTAATAAAACAATTACAATTTTTTTCATTTTTATTGTAGCTTAGGTAACGATTTTGTCTGGTGAAGGTTCGACGGCCACATATTACAGCGAGTAAAAGAGAGATATGTTATTTGGGGCGGAAAAGTGGCAAAATTATGACACGAGAGGCCACCAAAAAAAGGTTTTAGAAAAGCTAGAAAAATAACACAACTCAAAGAACTAATTGTTATCTGATAACACTTCACACTTAACGAGAACAGAGCCTCGTGTCTATATTACTATTGTATAGAATAGAATGGAATTTACTGCCGAAAACACTTACTTGAAATTTAAAAGAACGATACACTACTTCAACACAACTTTTATAGAATTCTGTAAGTCGATTTTTCTCAAACACTGCATTTTTTGAGTTGTGTCACTGTTCTTACCGGCGTACGAAATGTTCTTTTCCTCCGTTACCTATACTGCCTAATAAGCTGAAAACAATTAGCGTGTGTTGTGAATTACGTCGTCGCAGCGGAAACATGCCTTTAAAAACTGCATCGGCGTAAACTTACCTGCATTACTGAAAATCTCCTACAAAACAATAAATACTAGGGTGATACGCATATAAGTCCTCAGCAAATGCAACGTAAGTGTAAGAAACAAATTTCCCTATGGAAACACGTTCAGAGATTCAAACACGGAGGCAAATACTTAACTTTTTTATACCTTTTTGAAATAAGATAAGTTACTTCTGTCTAAAAAATTGGCAACCTACTTATGGTTTATGTACGATCTGAAAGGATGAACAAGCATACATATCAAACCACTCATACCTGAAGTCTGAGTGAAAACATTCATTCAATTGACGTAATTGTCAGAGATTTACGTCAATCTGTAGTCTCACATTGACTGAAATTACTCAAACCAGGAGGGGGTGTGAAAAATATTCATATAGGTGACATGGCCGCAGAGACATTGTTGCATTCGAATGTTTCATTCGACTGAAAAAGTGACTGAACGAAAAAACAATGGCGAAATTAGTGTCTTATGCGAAATGTCGCGATATCTGACATTTTCCCAGTTCCAGTTCAAAAATGTTGAAATCTGAGGGCATCTAATAGTTACTGAATGCTGAAATTATTTTTGACTTTTTTTAAAAAATCTGAGAAACGTGGATAATCTTAAAATGATAGTGGTTTTCTCGTGTCAGGAACTATGGTTCTACTTGTGACGTCAAGCGGAAAGCTCTACAGCTTCCAACGAATTCTATTCCAGTAACAGTTTTAGTCGGCGATGAGACATTTCCAGACACTTTCGAACAACACTATCGCACAAAAAATTATGCGTGGTTGTGAGATATTTAGTGTAGCGCATCAATTAAGCTATATAATTTCGTAGTACGGAAGCATAAATATGAAAAACGTTAGTTTTGCAAACAAATAAATCAACAGGGCCAGCTTTCATAGTAACTTAGGCCCCAGTCTACGTCTACGCACTACATTCTTCATTCTCGAACTAATAAAAATAATACTGAATAAATAGTGAAATAAACATTCTCAGTGTTCTCTTTTACCGCTTTAAGCACATTTCATTGTTGTTCCGTGTTGTGATTGGCTGACAGAAGCAATCAAAGCGGGCGGTATGTTGATTTGCGTCCTTATGTAGTGTAAGTGGCGTATTTTGTTATTTTCGTATTTATACCTGCGTATTACAAAAAGATGCAGTTTAACTGATGCACCACGTTAAAATCTCTCTAAAATGCGTCGTTATTGCTACGATTTGTTGCGCCAAAAATTTAGAAATCGGAGGTCAACGGCTGAAGTCATTACCTGTTCAAAAATGGTTCAAAAATGGCTCTGAGCACTATGGGACTTAACATCTGAGGTCATGAGTCCCCTAGAACTTAGAACTACATAAACCTAACTAACCTAAGGACATCACACGCATCCATGCCCGAAGCAGGATTCGAACCTGCGACCGTTGCGGTCGCGCGGTTCCAGACTGTAGCGCCTAGAACTGCTCGGCCACCCCTGGCCGGCTAATTACCTGTACTTTAAGTTAAAAATGAAGATTGCTTCGTTATTGTAGGTAAATTAATTTTTATGGTTAAACCACCAACCTTTGAGAAATATGAAGGGACGAGTACTTTAGGCATAAGTTAAGAGAAAACTGAAATGCACTGGCTTGCATCTTCTAATTAAGCCAGTAACTTACTCTTATGGTCGCAGTGAGCGGTAATGCGCTGCTTCCTGGACTCGGGTAGGCGCGTCAGCCTCGATCGAATGCGCCCGGCGAATTAACGACGAGGGCCTGCGTGCCGGCCAGCCTGGATGTGGTTTTTAGGCGGTTTTCCACATCTCACTAGGTGAATACCGCTCTGGGCAACATGTCCCGCCTCAGTTACACGGCTCGCAGACATTTGCAACGCGTTCACACTGCTCCATGGTTTACACTAGACACAGACAGCTAGTGTACACTGATTCTGTCCCAGTGGTTATGGGGTGGCGGCAGGCAGGGCATTGGGCCACACCTTCAAATTAACCATGCCAAATGCGATTGTGACAGTGCCGACCCTGCGCAAACTGCGGCACTAAAGCTCATACAATAGCAATAGTTGTTATTCTTATGGCCGCAGGACCGTGTATTAAGTCTGCATTCACTAGATCCTTGTTTCAACTATGGGATGATAGTGAACTCTATTAATGCCGATATGGCAAAGAGGCTGTTATGTGTACCTAGGATGGCAGGTGTCAACTGAATGAGATATTCTGAAGGAATGAAAATCCCTTGATAACCTTGAGGAAAAGCAACTCTTTACGCCAGTACGATAATGTAGACATCGTCAAATGCCTTCAGTGCTCAAATTTTGACCCTGGACAACTGGTTCCGGGCTATAGTGAAGTGCTGAAGAATTGGCGACATAATGTATCAGTGGAGTTCAAATGGCTCTAAGGACTATGAGGCTTAACATCTGAGGTCAACAGTCCCCTAGACTTAGAACTATAACTAACCTAAGACATCACACACAGCCATGCCCGAGGCAGGGTTCGAATCTGCGACCGTATCAGCAGCGCAGTTCCAGACTGAAGCGCCTAGAACCGCTCGGCCACGTAGACCGGCATCAGTAGTCGTTGAAGCTATTTTTATATTAATAAGTGTGATCTGTGACGTCTTATGGATACACTGGTAAAGTAATTTTCAACATAACAATGAAAAAATATGGAAAACATAAAAATAAGGAAGAAACAGTAGTGTCAAAGCCTAATACAACAATAGGCAGACAGTAACGGTAGAATCGACTACTAATAACAACGAAATTGGCAAAAAATAGCACCTAATTTGGCTACAAAATAAAACGGTTTTATACCTGTGACTGCCTATCACTAATTAGCAGCTTGTGGATTTCACAGCCTGAAGACTGGCCACCGTGTGACGGACCTCCCGCGCGCGCGTCCACCCGAGATAAGGTCGCCGCCGACCGTGATTGGGTCAACTGGAGCGGTCAGCAACGTGCCGACGCCAGGGTCGCCTTCCATTGGCTGGCTGGTCTGGGAGGGAAGCCTGCGGCCTGTCTACACGCTACGGTTTGCCTGCGCAGACAGGCCGACCTTTAGACTCGTGCAGCGAGCTGCACTCGGGCTGATGGGTTGCCCCGCATGAGCCGGTGGGCGATCATCCATTGAACGTGGCTGATGAGTTGAGCGCAGGTTACCTGGCTAGAGCCGATAGTGCTGACAGTCCAAAGACTTGTGATGGGCTGATCCCGTCTCTAAGCCTCTCCTGCAACAGTCTAGCTGACAGCGTTACCTGACACTGACACGCTATTTAACCTGTGCATAATATCGAGGTGTTCACAGTGGCCTCGATATTGCAGCATATTAGCTCATTACTTGTACAAGACACGACTGCTGTGAAAGTGATATCGTTTAACAGCTGGAGCAACAGTAGTGCTCCAGGCGGAAAGAATCACATACACCATTATCATGGTGTTTTTCTAAGTTATTTTTGAAATAGTAACTGTTGTGTTGCCTTCCGAGGGTTAATGTAATATTACGAGACGGGAGTGAGTTGAAATAACTCCAAACACAACGTATGATACACCATTTGTCGATTTATTTTGCTTTGCAATTGTCTGGACGCCAACAGCCAAAAATACGAGTTTCTTCTGCGTTGTTGTTCTGCGTGGTATGAGGAACTTCAAATAATCTGTGAACAAATATTCTTATGGAATTTTGAAGCGTTAAAATCGAGAGAATTTTGTCAGTACTGTGGTGTCATCGCCAGACACCACACTTGCTAGGTGGTAGCCTTTAAATCGGCCGCGGTCCGTTAGTATACGTCGGACCCGCGTGTCGCCACTATCAGTGATTGCAGACCGAGCGCCGCCACACGGCAGGTCTAGAGAGACTTCCTAGCACTCGCCTCAGCTGTACAACCGACTTTGCTAGCGATGGTTACTGACAAAATACTCTCTCATTTGCCGAGACGATAGTTTAGCATAGCCTTCAGCTACGTCATTTGCTACGACCTAGCAAGGTGCCATATTCAGTTACTATTGATATTTTGAATCATGTACCGTCAAGCGCGACGTTTATCATTAATCGATTAAAGTTAAGTATTCCACCAGCTACGTCCGTTTTTCGAAAGTCTAATTTCCTTGTCCTGTTCCAGACCTCACGCCAGACTGCGTGAGCTAAAACGCGTGCCTTTCGGCCTCCTCTAGTAACACGGTGTTGGCTCTCCTGCCAACCACAGCAAGTACTGTGTTTAATTGGACTCGCATTCGGGAGGACGGCGGTTCAATCCCGCGTCCGGCCATCCTGATTTAGGTTTTCCGTGATTTCCCTAAATCACTCCAGGCAAATGCCGGGATGGTTCCTCTGAAAGGGCACGGCCGACTTCCTTCCCCATCCTTCCCTAATTAGATGAGACCGATGACCACGCTGTCTGGTCTCCTTCCTCAAAACAACCAACTGTGTTTAATAGTCTGTTAGTTTCATCATTACTTGACTGCTTACCAGTAATAAGTTAGATCAAATTAAATAATTATCAAAACCCGGTTACAAGTTAAATGCATTCTGAAATATAAGCCAATGAAAAGTAAATAACACCAAGTTCAATTTTCAGGACAGGTAAAGTTATTAAGACGTTCATTTGCAAATATGACGTGTTCCATTGTAAAGAGACTTTCTTCTGTACAGTTAAGATTGTGCAAGGAGTGGCTTAACCGGCCTCATGTTATGAACCTAGTTTTAAAAATATACAGAACATTACTCACCATAAAACTCTGAAGAGTTAACAATATCCTCCAAATAGCTTTAATATATTATACGGCATTTAAAAATGTTGAACTACGAATATTTGCAAATGCTGCTCAAAACACAAATTCATATCTCGCAAGAACAAAAACAATTGAAAAGGCCAGAAACTACTTTTGAAGGTCTCTAGTGAGCATTTCTTCATGCGATTCTAACATCGGTCACTAGATTGAAACAACGACCAATGTTCCTATGTACCCTATCGTGAAATTATAACAATCTCCACTGAGTATCTTAGTTAAGGTATAACCGTTGTTAACACAGGCGGAACTGCAGAAGGTAGCTTTTGCGGACAAACAAATGCGTGTGCAGAAAGACGAACTCTAGTTCAACACACGTGCAGTGAAATAAGTTCAAATGGTTCAAATGGCTCTGAGCACTATGGGACTTAACATCTATGGTCATCAGTCCCCTAGAACTTAGAACTACTTAAACCTAACTAACCTAAGGACATCACACAACACCCAGCCATCACGAGGCAGAGAAAATCCCTGACCCCGCCGGGAATCGAACCCGGGAACCCGTGAAATAAGTATAAATTGATATAAAGTACTACAAACGGCAACACTTAATGACAGTAATAGACGAACGGAATTCAAATAGAAAAATGTAAGTAGCCACTCAGTTCTGTCGATGGGTAGCACTGACAGAAAGTATATGGTAAGACCAAAAGAACATCGTATCTATAACACCGAAATACCAGTATCATATTTTAGATAGAAAGAAGTATAAAAAGTAATATCAGACTATGATACAAAAACAAGAATTGTAATAATTCTTTTGTCGCTGTATTACTGAAAAGCAGGTGGAGCGATTGGACAGTGTGACCAGCTGCACATAGCATACTAAACATAAAACGCTACCTGGAAAACTTGTCTTTCAGTCCTGTGTGAATGTGAAACCAGGTGATGTACAGTGTAACAAAACACCAGGATTCACTGAAGAAAAGGTAGTTCTGCAGCTTGTAGAAAGTAAATTGTTGTTGTGGTCTTCAGTCTGGAGACGCGTTGATGCAGCATAGCGCGATACTCTCTAATGTGCGTGTCTCCTCCTGTCTCAATATCTATGGCAAATTATAAAATTTACTGTAGGCAACACTTGGTCCCCCTCTACAATTTTTACCCCTACGCTTCCCTCCCTTAACGAACTGACGCTTCCTCCTCAGAGCGAGTCCCATCAACTGATCTGTTCTTACAGTCATGTTGTGCCATAAATTGCTTTTCTCCCCAATTAGATTCAGCACCTATTCCTTAGCTGTCCCACTACCCATCCAATCTTCAGAATTCTTCAGTTCAAATGCTTTTAATCTCTTCTGCTATGTACTGTTTATAATTCACGTTTCATTTCTCTACAAGGCTATACGCCAGGGAAATAAGTAGTAAAGACTTTCTAATTCTTCAATTTATTTCGAACGTTAAAATATTTCTCTTTTTCAGAAAATTTTTCTTGACGGTCTGCATTTTGCGAGGGGCGTTGAATAAGTAATTCAACACATTGTTTTCAGCCAATTTCGGTTGAAAAAACGCGAAATTTATTGTTGGTCATTGTGGAATATTCGCGCTGCAGCCCCTGCAGTTCCATGAAGTTCCGATAGGTGGCAGTACTATACGTAGCCTTCAAAATGTCACCTGCAACGGTGTTGCGTTCCAAGCAGACAGCTGTCACTGAGTTTCTTTTGGCAAGAAGGCAGGCCAGCGCAGATATTCATAGGCTCTTGCAGATGGTCTTCGGAAACCTGGCACTGAACAAAAGGTTATCGAGTCGCAACTAGGTCACGCAAACGCGTCCGATCTCCAGCATTCCGGCCGGACGGACACACATGTGGCTGCTGCAATGTTGGAACGTGCGGACGCTCTCATTCGAGGTGATGGATTTATCACAGTCAAACACCCCGTTACACAACCAGACGTCTCTGTTTGTAGTGCTGACACGCTCGACCACCAGTCGGGATACTCAAAGGTGCTTGCATGGCGGGTTCCTCGGCGCCTAACAGAAGACCATAAAGACCAACGAAGAACAATCTGTGCAGAATTGTTTGCGCGTTACGAGACTGATCGCGACAGTTTTATGTCGAACATCCTCACAGACGATAATACATGGGTTCATCAGTTCGAACCGAAAACAAAACTCATGTAGTGGAGCCATACCAGCTTTCCTTCGAAGAAATATTTCAAAGCCGTACTCCCAGGCGGTAAACTCTTTGCGACGGTCTTCTACGGCTCTGAAGAGGTTATTCTGTTTGCTATTCTCCCTCGATGTACCGATCAACTCTGAAGTGTATTGTACTACCCTCACAAAATCGAAGAAACGATTTCAGCATGTTCGTTGCCACAAAAATGCAAACTAACTTCTCCTTCTCCATGACATCGCAAAGCCTCACGCAAGCCTACGCACCCGAGAGGAGCTCACAAAACTTCATTGGACTGTTCTTCCTCACTCATCCTACAGCCCTGAGCGGTCAGCGGGACAGAATGTCAATCCTAAGGGCACGGGTTCGATTCCGGGCTGCGTTGGAGATTTTCTCCGCTCAGGGAGTGGGTGTTGTGTTGTCCTAATCCTCATCATTTCATCCCCATCGACATGCAGGAAGCTGAAGAGGCGTCAAATTGAAAGATCTGCACCCGGCGAACGCTCTACCCGACGGGAAGCCCTAGTCACACGACATTTATATTTACATCCTACAGCCCTGATCTCGCACCTTTTGATATCTATCTCTTTGGCTCAATGAAGTACGACTTCGTGGGATATTTTCAGAGACTCATTTCTTAACCTAATTTTCTCATATAGGCTGATTCAGTTTGACTACATTCTATCACTCTTATTCTACTTCTGTTGATGTTCCTGTTAACAACACATTTTCATCACATTACCCATTTCAGGCAACTGATCTTCGAAGTCCTTCACTGACTCAGACAGAATAAGAATATTATCGGAAAATCTTTAAGCTTTTGATTCTTCTGCCGCAATTTAAACTTCCTTTCCAAATTTTTCTTTGTTGTCTTTGATTGCTTATTAAGTGTGCAAATTGATAAGCTACATCCTTTCTTCCTCCCTTCTCAACTACTGCTTTTCTTAAACGTCCCCCAGTTCCTACAACTGCTATCTGGTTTTTGCAAATAAATTTGAAACTCATCAATCTGTTCTGCGGTGACTGATCACATTTTTAGGGTTCCGCACTTCGATCTGCGAAAACGGAACCCTTATTGGATCGCTTTGTTGTCTGAATGTCTATCTGTATTTCCGAGTGTTTCTCAGGAACGGGTAGACGTGTCAAGAACAAATTTGTCACATGCCAAAGTCTATGCTCCCTTGGGGGTGTACAAATTTTAAGTTTCAAAGTCAATACAACCAAAAGAGATGGTCATTTATGTCACATCTTTGTCACATTTTTTGTTACTCGTAAACTCACTGATGAAAACCTATAAAGCACTTCCCATTGATGTACAATGGTTCAAATGGCTCTGAGCACTATGCGACTTAACTTCTGAGGTCATCAGTCGCCTAGAACGTAGAACTAATTAAACCTAACTAACCTAAGGACATCACACACATCCATGCCCGAGACAGGATTCGAACCTGCGACCGTAGCAGCAGCGCGGTTCCGGACTGAAGTGCCTAGAACCGCTCGGCCACAGCGGTCGGCTAAACACATCAGAGGTAATTATGAGTAGCCTCAGTGATTACAACAATTAAGTCGTCAGTTCTCGTTTTAAATTCTTCCCACACCGGGTAGCTGTTGCATGTCGAATTTTCCCGTAGATTCATGTCTGGGTAGCGTAATGAGCTGAGGAAGAGACAAGCGAGTTTCGGCGACTCCGGGCTGCTCCCCGGCGTGTCGTTTCCGTTTCCGACACATGTGCCACCAAGGCTTCGCGGGATGCGTGCAGGGCACCTAGCCCTCTGTTTTGTTTAGGGCGCCTACAGTCGAAAACTTTTTCTCTGAATACGGCGGACAGCACAGCAGGAGAGTCCATCGACTCCTCCTTAAAGCGCTGGTTTAATGAGCAGTGTCGAAAACTTGGCCCTGTGCAGAATAGTGCCCGCTTTGACAAGGCAGAACTGCTTTGTCAGAGAACCGCTCTATAGAATTTTGCTCACTAAGGGCGGCAGCGGACCTAGAAAGCAGAAAGGGGGGGGGGAGGGGTGAGATGACATTCGAGGTAAGGATAACAGTCTTTTTTGTAAGAGGAGTAATAGTTGAATTCGTTTTAGAATTGCTTTTCTCTCTTTGTGGAGGCGAGGTGCCGTACGCCGGACGCCTTCCCCACCCAGCGTGAATGGCCCCTCGTGTCCGACAAAACATGGGAAAGAGCTCCATTGACTGCCCTTAAAATACTACCAAAGAGTGGGACATCGCAGGGCGCTTTCCAAGAATTACAGACACGGCAGAACCTCGGAGTGGCTGAAATAAAGGTATCTTTGAAGAACAGGAACATTGCGCTAAACTTTTAGGAATGTGTTTGCTGTAAGACAAACTATCGACTGGTTGATAAAACTTTTTCTGCGAGGTGAGTTTGGCCAGAATTTGACGGGGCCTAGCTATTGGCAAAGGATGGCATTTTTTAATTTCGTGAATTGCACTGAGGAGATTGCTCTGAGACGACGCTCTGGTTCGACAGCCCTGGGAGAGCGCTTGGGACAATCTGCGACAACACACGTCTTCGGGAGAACACTGTTCTCCAGCTCCTTTTGTGACTCTGGTTGGGGGCAGGGCTACTTCTGAGGGAGGAGACTCCACCCAGCGGCCAATGTGGTTTCAGCCGTCCACACTACTACATCCTGCAGCTTAAATCATGGTGGGAATCTGCGGTGTAGGCGAACGGGAATGACAGTTTTGAATCGCGCTGTAGGTACATGATTTGGCTTAAGTTAGATAGGCTGTTGATAATTTTGATTAGGAGTTACAGGACTCATTAATGACGTAATCCGTTACGGTAGCTGCATGTGACATTCTATACCTTCCTCCAAAGTTGGAGCAATCACTGTGCAAGCAACAGGATCGTTTCTTTTTATCAATTATGTGTAAGACGAGAACGATTCCCTTATCTCTTACTCCACACGGTCTTTATCAAGTAAATTAATCAATCGATTGCTGAGACCTGAGCTTCTCCTGGCGTAAACTATGTTCAAAGTACTTACGGACATTCAGCCAGGTTGAATTTTCGACAACTGCCGATATTTCGGCGGATGCACCCTCCGCCATTTTCAAGGCTTAACTGCAACGACCAGACGAAGTGCAGAAAACACGAGAGCTCGGTTCTGCGAGTCTAACAGAAAAGATAACACACACCTAAACAAAAGCCACCAAAGATGAACGAAGTCAGAGCTATCGATAGTAAGAAACTATGGACTGGTAGTTGAGGAAACGTTAACTCTGTCCCTATGTTTTTTAACAAGTGAAAGAGCAGGATTGCAGGCCGAGTTTAAACAAAAGCCTCCATCCCTATTCACAAGGTTGCTAGCCAATTTAATTTCAACAGACTCCTTAACCACACTATCCCAATAGCCGGACGTGCATGCTAATATCTCGGTATTATTATACCACATGGGGTGACCAGTGTCCAAACAATGTTCGGCAATAGCAGATTTGCTAGGCTGCTGTAGTCGCGTGTGCCGTTTATGTTCAATACACCGGTCCTCCACGGTCCTGATGGTCTGACCAATGTATGCCATGCCACAGCTACAAGGAATGCGATAAACACCTGCCTTACGTAAACCAAGATCATCCTTAACAGACCCCAAAAGCGCTTTAATCTTAGATGGAGGTCGGAAAACACATTTCACATTGTATTTCCGTAAAATACGACCTATCTTGTTTGAAGTGCTTCCTATATAGGGCAAAAAGGCAATAGATTTTGGAGTCAACTGAGAATTATCATCAGTCACCTGGCGCACAGAGTTAACGTTTCCTCAACTACCAGTCCATAGTTTCTTACTATCGATAGCTCTGACTTCGTTCATCTTTGGTGGCTTTTGTTTAGGTGTGTGTTATCTTTTCTGTTAGACTCGCACAACCGAGCTCTCGTGTTTTCTGCACTTCGTCTGGTCGTTGCAGTTAAGCCTTGAAAATGGCGGAGGGTGCATCCGCCGAAATATCGGCAGTTGTCGAAAATTCAACCTGGCTGAATGCCCGTAAGTACTTTGAAAATCGATTGCTATTTATCGTCAAAGGTTCGTTGCTTTATTTGCTCTGTCTACTATCACTCACGATATCATTTTGCCTGAAAATTCGTGTTAGTTGTTTGACACTGAGATTTTGTGGTAAGCTGGGGTCAATCTGGGTTTCAGTAGATTGATGATCTCCCTTTTCATTGAGATCGTTCATGATTTTAGAAAGAACCGACACCCAACACTCATTTTTCAGGGCTACCCTATTCATCTCGTTATTTTGTTGTGCGAAAATTTTCCTCACTTCATCTGAGGATTAGGAGGTCCAAGCGACGCAGGTTAGAGTGACTACAAGAAACCGAGTCCAGCTCGAGTGGTGTCTTTCAGCTTTTAAGCAACCTTTTGCTGTTCGATGGCTCCCTGTTCCTTTCCAAATTTTGAAGAGTGTATTACAGTCAGTGTTGTATAAAATATACACGGGAAGAATTGTAGATAGAATGTTTCAAACATAGTGTATACGCTTTTTCCTAGCAGAATCTTCAAACGATAACCATCGCATTAATATTGAGAATTTCTCAAAAATGACGTTTTATGTAGTGCTAAATATGTAATGTCTATTGTAGGGCGATCGGTTCCTAAAACCAGTTCTTGAGTTCAGCTACAAGTGATAAAAATTGTAACTGTCAACGCCATTTCGCATAGTGTGCAATGACAATTATTCGACCTTATTCCGCTTTTGAAGAAAACGTCCGCACCAATTGTTCTTTTCCATTTATTTAAACCATATTCAGTGTCAGCCCCCAAAGCCACTACCTAGTGGTACCTACGTAGTATCAAGCAGCAAAGTTTAACAAATGGTTCAAATGGCTCTGAGCACTATGGGACTCAATTGCTGTGGTCATCAGTCCCCTAGAACTTAGAACTACTTAAACCTAACTAACCTAAGGACATCACACACAGCCATGCCCGAGGCAGGATTCGAACCTGCGACCGTAGCAGTCTCACGGTTCCGGACTGTGCGCCTAGAACCGCGAGAACACCGCGGCCGGCAAAATTTAACAGAAGTAGTCACATGGTAGCAATTAGCGTCATCAACAAAAAATCAAGAACATAAATGTTCAAAACAATTCGTCTAGGTGCTTCAGAAAAATAATAAACTATCGTAATGTAGTGTGAACTCATCTATTATTAAAACAAATGTAAGTTATATAAATTAAACAACGATGACAGACAACTTGTCAACTGATGCGTCCGCCGCTGCCGGGCGCAAATAAACAACCCAGATACGTGGAACAAATAAAAGGTTTTTGAACATAATTTACACAAAATATTCTCCACAATGAAACAAAAGAAGGGATGGTTCTTCAATAAGTGAAACAAAATGAATTTTTGAAGAATTACAGAGAATGTAACTTAGTCCTTCAGTAAATGAAATAAAATGTATGATAGTTCGTAAACAACGGAGCCACTTACACTTCAGAATCACAAAGTAAATAAATAAGTTCATGATACTTGAAAGAGTCACACACGCGTCACTGAACTCAATAGTAAAAGTCTTAAGAGTTTTACGTTACAAATAGTGCATTAAGTTTCTGTAGCCACACGCTCTTTGATGAGCAGATTCTTGAAGTCCTAATAACTTTAGGATAAAACGGAAAAATAAATTTCTCACTTCAGGTTTATAACCAGAGTCCAAATCTAAGCTTCAGTCATGAATAATAATCACTTAACAACAGTTAAGGTGTACTGCGCTGAATAAGTACTGAGAGCTAACAGTAACGAAATATCAAAGTCCAACAAGGACAGAAACTTCCAGTCTGGCGCTATCTTGCTGGTTAGAAGAAAAACAGTACAATTATATCAAGACTCAACGAGCACATCGCTGCTCACTTAAGAATTCCAGCTGGGTGGGCGGAGTGCTGTCTAGAAGTGGATGGCCCAGTCCTTGTCGCTGCGTAGTGGGGACCTTCAGGCTCCTGGCTGCATGCTACTGTTTTCCGGGGCTTATGCATCGTCCTAAATAGCTGCCTCACGGATGGATATTTGTGGGCCTGTTTTCGGCACGTAACACAGCAAATGCCTGAAGAGGTGCAGTTGGTCAACGACCTCTATCGTCGCCTCGAACGCCACCTGGTGATGCCCTCTGTTCGCCTCGCTACTGAGACGTGGGACTGCGAAGTCACGCGCCGTCTCAGCTATAGGGGGTGAGCTTTCTGCAACCCGCATTGCGTATGTGTTGCACATTGTGTAATCGGCCCTGCCATCAAGGGTGCCGCAGTATCAACAAACATCACACAAACACCATGATAACATAAATACAGTAAGACGTCGGTTATAGTCTAGAAACTGGACGCATGTCTCTTGAACTCGACATGACAGAGGTCACAAGATGACAGCTGTAGCATACCAGACGTGGTACTTAAACTGGAGAGCGAAAAGTAACAAGCAGGGCCTGTAGGGGCAGGTAGCTAAACAGGTAGAGACAAGTCATGAGATGAAAGTTCATAAAATGCTTTAAAAGTTGAATAAAATAAAAGATAAACTGGAATTAAATGACTGACAAGGATGCATAATACAAGGACTAGTAAAAAGTCTTATCGGATGGATCTGTGCCACAGAGACCTAACTTTTCATGCACTGAAACAGGCTTTTATAAAATAACATTGTTTAGAATAATTGTCGCGACAGACAAGTTGAATTATATACCTTATGGATACATGGTATCTACTCAAGGTTAACACCTTACACAACGTCAGACGCCGCCGCCAAACTGGCTCTTGCCGTGCAATGTATTACAAGATAAACATGTTCTGCCACCAGATGGGTGAAGTGAACGGTATGAATTTGATATGATATCCCATAATATTTAAATGTGACGCAATTATTCCTACCATAAATATTATAATTGAAGCCTACATGTATTACATTGTAAAACGCGTTGATATTTCACAGTAAACGTTGCGTGTGTCAAAAAGCAACTAGCTTAAATCACATGAAGCTATCTTTACAAAACAATTTTTAAAAATAAAAAGTGCAATTGATACCTGGGCAGTAGTAAAAAATATTATTGCAATATTAATACCATAATCTGTAACTAACGGTGTTACTTGTATGGACGAGAAGGTAACTTTACTTTTGGGTCCTTACAGGAAATAAATCCTTTATTTGACACCGTGAACAGAAGGTCATATAAAAAACGGTAATGAGAGTAATAACAGAAGCAATATTGAACAATATTGACAATTATGATAAATAATGTGGCACGGCTGTATGTATTGCCCTAAAAGTAACATTCTTGTGAAATTTATATACGAGGGCTATTGTTTTTCAACTTCTGATCGGTCGGGAAATTAAAACCCCAGCAAAAATCCGGTGAAGCGTTGCGCAGATTTGTCGCGCGGTGTCTCTTGTAAGCCCGCCTATCCTATCACGTCACCCTTTACAGTTCCGAGCACACAGCAAGCACATAAAGATGCCTAGAAAATAGTGTCTCCCGCCAATTGTGAAGTCCTGCTAAGTGTTTCGCTTGATTATATGCAGCCTACATAACGTTCGATTCCCGGCGGGGTCAGGGATTTTCTCTGCCTCGTGATGGCTGGGTGTTGTGTGCTGTCCTTAGGTTAGTTAGGTTTAAATAGTTCTAAGTTCTAGGGGACTGATGACCATAGATCTTAAGTCCCATAGTGCTCAGAGCCATTTGAACCATTTTAAACCTACATAACGTAACTGTCATGCGTTTCCCTTCTTCATGACAGTGCTCGCCTGCCTACTACAGGTGCAACGAACACGCTTCTACAGCGTCATGGAAGGGGAAGTGTTTGATCACCCATCACACAGCCTGGACTTGGCTTCCTCTGACTTGCACCTCTTCGCTCACATAAACTGCTGTCTAGGGGGAACGACATTTTGGCACGGACAATCAGTTGCACACCAGCGTAGGGAACTGGCGGAAATCACACGCAGCGATCAAAATGTTTCCTTTTGATGGCTTTGCTGCACCGTATATGCAACGTAGTGCGACTTCGATGCGGGTATATGTATAATCACCGAAATATAGGCAGTGGTTAGTGTGGCATTCGTGTTTTCCTGACGTGCCTCCGGTAAATGTGTAAATGTGGTGTATGGCGTCGTTATTACTAAATGCGTCCAAACAGCACCAACGAATGTTAGTCTTTCCTTGACTGCTGAGGGATAAACACAGGTAGACATACGTGGAAGAGCGAAGAATGTGCCTGGAGCGTCATGTCTGTCTCCTAAACCACCCCCTGTGGTATGGTGCTCCAAGGGATACCCGTGCTTCACGATAACGCACGTCCCCATTCGCAAGTGTTGCAAGGCAGAAGTTACTATTATCTCACCTTCGGTCCCTTAAAAGGCCTTGAAGTGTCGACGAGTCCTGTTGGACGAGGATGATCAGCAGGCACTTACGGCCTTCTTCACGGTGTTGGACACCGTGTTTTACCAAGCTGAAGTCTTCAACCTGGAAAGTCGGTGGAATGATTGCCTCAATGGACACGGCGATTCTGCCTGATTACGATACCGATTATGGAATGTACGACCTTCGAACGGAAACCTTTTGATCGCGCCTTATTTGCCCAGGCTATTGGTAAATTGGTACCAAGCTGGGGCAAATGTCTAAGTCGGAGTAGCGATTATGTATAGGAGTAGCTGGAAAGTGAAGCTAAATGTTGCAGATAACACATTTTCGGTTTTCACAGTAGTTTCCATTTCGTAGCCGATCAGAGGTTGAAAAACAGCAACCCCCGCACAGTAAACCAGCAACTAATTGTTGTTGTTGTGGTCTTCAGTTCTGAGACTGCTTTGATGCAGCTCTCCATGCTACTCTATCCTGTGCAAGTTTCTTCATCTCCCAGTACCTACTGCAACTTATATCCTTCTGAATCTGCAAAGTGTATTCATCTCTTGGTCTCCCTCTACGATGTTTACCCTCCACGCTGCCCTCCAATACTAAATTGGTGATCCCTCGATGTCTCAGAACATGTCCTACCAACCGATCCCTTCTTCTAGTCAAGTTGTGCCACAAGCTCCTCTTCTCCCCAATTCTATTCAATACCTCCCATCAATCTTCAGCATTCTTCTGTAGCACCACATTTCGAAAGCTTTTGTTCTCTTCTTGTCTAAACTATTTATCGTCCATGTTTCACTTCCATACATGGCTACACATACAAATACTCTCAGAAACGACTTCCTGACATTTAAATCTATATTCGATGTTAACAAATTTCTCTTCTTAAGAAACACTTTCCTTGCCATTGCCAGTCTACATTTTATATCGTCTCTACTTCTACCATCATCAGTTATTTTTCTCCCCAAATAGCAAAACTCCTTTACTACTTTATGTGTCTCATTTCCTAATCTAATTCCCTCAGCATCACCCAACTTAATTCGACTACATTCCATTATCCTCGTTTTGCTTTTGTTGATGTTCATCTTATATCCTCCTATCAAGACACTGTCCATTCCGTTCAACTGCTCTTCCAAGTCCTTTGCTGCCTCTGACAGAATTACAATGTCATCGGCGAACCTCAAGGTTTTTATTTCTTCTCCATGGATTTTAATACCTACTCCGAACTTTTCTTTTGTTTCCTTGATCGCTTGCTCAATGTGCAGATTGAATAACATCTGGGATAGGCTGCAACCCTGTCTCACTCCCTTCCCAACCACTGCTTCCCTTTCATACCCCTCGATTCTCATAACTGCCATCTGCTTTCTGTACAAATTGTAGATAGCCTTTCGCTCCCTGTATTTTACGCCTGCCGCCTTCAGAATTTGAAAGAGTATTCCAGTCAACATTGTCATAAGCTTTCTCTACGTCTACAAATATTAGAAACTTTGGTTTGCCATTACTTAATCTTTCTTCTAAGGTAAGTCGTAAGGTCAGTATTTCCCCGCGTGTTCCAGTATTTCGACGGAATCCAAACTGATATTCCCCGAGGTCGGCTTCGTCTGTAAAGAATTCGCGTTAGTATTTTGCAGCTACGGCTTATTAAACTGATAGTTTGGTAATTTTCACATCTGTCAACACCTGCTTTCTTTGGGATTGGAATTATTATATTCTTCTTGAAGTCTGAGGGTATTTCGCCTGTCTCATACATCTTGTTCACCAGATGGTAGGGTTTTGTCAGGACTGGCTCTCCCAAGGCCGTCAGTAGTTCTAATGGAATGTTGTCTACACCCGGAGCTTTGTTGCGACTCAGGTCTTTCAGTGCTCTGTCAAACTCTTCACGCACTATCGTATCTCCCATTTCATCTTCACCTACATCCTCTTCCATTCCCATAATTTTGTCTTCAAGTACATCGCCCTTGTATAGACCCTCTATACACTCCTTCCACGTTTCTGCTTTCCCTTCTTTGCTTAGAACTGGGTTTCCGTCTGAGCTCTTGATGTTCATACAAGTGGTTCTCTTATCTCCAAAGATCTCTTTAATTTTCCTGTAGGCAGTATCTATCTTACCCCTAGTGAGATAAGCCTCTACATCCTTACATTTGTCCTCTAGCCATATCTGCTTAGCTATTTTGCACTTCCTGTCGATATCATTTTTGAGACGTTTGTATTCCTTTTTGCCTGCTTCATTTACTGCATTTTTATATTTTCTCCTTTCATCAATTAAATTCAATATTTCTTCTGTTACCCAAGGATTTCTACTAGCCCTCGTCTTTTTACCTACTTAATCCTCTGCTGCCTTCACTATTTCATCCCTCAAAGCTACCCATCCTTCTTCTACTGTATTTATTTCCCCCATTCCTAACAATTGTTCCCTTATGCTCTCCCTGAAACTCTGTACAACCTCTGGTTCTTTCAGTTTATCCAGGTCCCATCTCCTTAAATTCCCACCTTTTTGCAGTTTCTACAGTTTTAATCTACAGGTCATAACCAATAGATTGTGGTCAGAGTCCACATCTTCCCCTGGAAAGTCTTACAATTTAAAACCTGGTTCCTAAATCTCTGTCTTACCATTATATAATCTATCTGATACCTTTGAGTATCTCCAGGGTTCTTCCATGTATACAACCTTCTTTCATGATTCTTAAACCAAGTGTTAGCTATGACTAAGTTGTGCTCTATGCAAAATTCTACCAGGCGGCTTCCTCTTTCATTTCTTAACCCCAATCCATATCCACCTACTACGTTTCCTTCTCTCCCTTTTCCTACACTCGAATTCCAGTCACCCATGACTATTAAATTTTCATCTCCCTTCACTATCTGAATAATTTCTTTTATTTCATCATACATTTCTTCGTCATCTGCAGAGCTAGTTGGCATATAAACTTGTACTACTGTAGTAGGTGTGGGCTTCGTATCTATCTTGGCCACAATAATGCGTTCACTATGCTGTTTGTAGTAGCTTACCCGCATTCCTATTTTCCTTTTTTTTTGGTCATCAGTCTACTGACTGGTTTGATGCAGCCCGCCACGAATTCCTTTCCTGTGCTAACCTCTTCACCTCAGAGTAACACTTGCAACCGACGTCCTCAATTATTTGCTTGACGTATTCCAATCTCTGTCTTCCTCTACTGTTTTTGCCCTCTACAGCTCCCTCTACTTCCATGGAAGTCATTCCCTCATGTCTTAGCAAATGTCCTATCATCCTGTCCCTTCTCCTTATCAGTGTTTTCCACATATTCCTTTCCTCTCCGATTCTGCCTAGAACCTCCTCATTCCTTACCTTATCAGTCCACCTAATTTTCAACTTTCGTCTATAGCACCAGATCTCAAATGCTTCGATTCTCTTCTGTTCCGGTTTTCCCACAGTCCATGTTTCACTACCATACAATGCTGTACTCCAGACGTATATCCTCAGAAATTTCTTCCTCAAATTCAGGCCGGTATTTGATATTAGTAGACTTCTCTTGGCCAGAAATGACTTTTTTGCCATAGCGAGTCTGCTTTTGATGTCCTCCTTGCTCCGTCCGTCATTGGTTACTTTACTGCCTAGGTAGCAGAATTCCTTAACTTCATTGACTTCGTGACCATTAATCCTGATGTTAAGTTTCTCGCTGTTCTCATTTCTACTACTTCTCATTACCTTCGTCTTTCTCCGATTTACTCTCAAACCATACTGTGTACTCATTAGACTGTTCATTCCGTTCAGCAGATTATTTAATTCTTCTCCACTTTCACTCAGGATGGCAATGTCATCAGCGAATCGTATCATTGATACCCTTTCACCTTGTATTTTAATTCCACTCCTGAACCTTTCTTTTATTTCCACCATTGCTTCCTCGATGTAGAGATTGAAGAGTAGCGGCGAAAGGCTACAGCCTTGTCTTACTCCCTTCTTAATACGAGCACTTCGTTCTTGATCGTCCACTCGTATTATTCCCTCTTGGTTGTTGTACATATTGTATATGACCCGTCTCTCCCTATAGCTTACCCCTACTTCTTTCAGAATCTCTAACAGCTTGCACCATTTTATATTGTCGAACGCTTTTTCCAGGTCGACAAATCCTATGAACGTGTCTTGATTTTTCTTTAGCCTTGCTTCCATTATTAGCCGTAACGTCAGAATTGCCTCTCTCGTGCCTTTACTTTTCCTAAAGCCAAACTGATCGTTACCTAGCGCATTCTCAATTTTCTTTTCCATTCTTCTGTATATTATTCTTGTAAGCAGCTACGATGCATGAGCTTTTAAGCTGATTGTGCGATAATTCTCGCACTTGTCAGCTCTTGCCGTCTTCGGAATTGTGTGGATGATGCTTTTTCGAAATTCAGATGGTATGTCGCCACACTCATGTATTCTACACACCAACGTGAATAGTCGTTTTGTTGCCACTTCCCCTAATGATTTTAGAAATTCTGATGGAATGTTATCTATCCCTTCTGCCTTATTTGACCGTAAGTCCTCCAAAGCTCTTTTAAATTCCGATTCTAATACTGGATCCCCTATCTCTTCTAAATCGACTCCTGTTTCTTCTTCTATCACATCAGACAAATCTTCACCATCATAGAGGCTTTCAATGTATTCTTTCCACCTATCTGCTCTCTCCTCTGCATTTAACAGTGGAATTCCCGTTGCACTCTTAATGTTACCACCGTTGCTTTTAATGTCACCAGAGGTTGTTTTGACTTTCCTGTATGCTGAGTCTGTTCTTCCGACAATCATATCTTTTTCGATGTCTTCACATTTTTCCTGCAGCCATTTCGTCTTAGCTTCCTTGCACTTCCTATTTATTTCATTCCTCAGCGACTTGTATTTCTGTATTCCTGATTTTCCCGGAACATGTTTGTACTTCCTCCTTTCATCAATAAACTGAAGTATTTCTTCTGTTACCCTTGGTTTCTTCGCAGCTACCTTCATTGTACCTATGTTGTACTTCCCAACTTCTGTGATGGCCCTTTTTAGAGACGTCCATTCCTCTTCAACTGTGTTGCCTACTGCGCTATTCCTTATTGCTGTATCTATAGCGTTAGAGAACTTCAAACGTATCTCGTCATTCCTTAGAACTTCCGTATCCCACTTCTTAGCGTATTGATTCTTCCTGACTAATGTCTTGAACTTCATCCTACTCTTCATCACTACTATATTGTGATCTGAGTCTATATCTGCTCCTGGGTACGCCTTACAATCCAGTATCTGATTTCGGAATCTCTGTCTGACCATGATGTAATCTAATTGAAATCTTCCCGTATCTCCCGGCCTTTTCCAAGTATACCTCCTGCTCTTGTGATTCTTGAACAGGGTGTTCGCTATTACTAGCTGATACTTGTTACAGAACTCAATTAGTCTTTCTCCTCTTTCATTCCTTGTCCCAAGCCCATATTCTCCTGTAACCTTTTCTTCTACTCCTTCGACTACAACTGCATTCCAGTCGCCCATGACTATTAGGTTTTTGTCCTCCTTTACATACTGCATTACCCTTTCAATATTCTCATACGCTTTCTCTATCTGTTCATCTTCAGCTTGCGACGTCGGCATGTATACCTGAACTATCGTTGTCGGTGTTGGTCTGCTTCGATTCTGATTAGAACAACACGGTCACTGAACTATTCACAGTAACACACCCTCTGCCCTACCTTCCTATTCATAACGAATCCTACACCTGTTATACCATTTTCTGCTGCGTTTGATATTACCCGATACTCATCTGACCAGAAATCCTTGTCTTCCTTCCACTTCACTTCACTGACCCCTTCTAGTTTCCCTACCACGTTCAAGCTTCTGACATTCCACGCCCCGACTCGTAGAACATTATCCTTTCGTTGATTATTCAATCTTTTTCTCATGGTAACCTCCCCCTTGGCAGTCCCCTCCCGGAGATCCGAATGGGGGACTATTCCGGAATCTTTTGCCAATGGAGAGATCATCATGACACTTCTTCAACTACAGGCTACATGTCCTGTTGATACACGTTACGTGCAGTGGTTTCCATTGCCTTCTGCATCCTCCTGTCGTTGATCATTGCCGATTCTTCCGCCTTTAGGGGCAATTTCCCACCCCTAGGACAAGAGAGTGCCCTGAACCTCTATCCACTCCTCCGCCGTCTTTGACAAGGCCGTTGGCAGAATGAGGCTGACTTCTTATGCCGGAAGTCTTCGGCCGCCAATGCTGATTATTTAATATGGCAGTGGCGGGGATCGAACCCGGGACCGAAGACGTTTCCATTATAAATCAAAGACGCTACCCGTAGACCACGGGATGGATTACCCTATTTCCTATTCATTATTAAACCTACTCCTGCATTACCGCTATTTGATTTTGTGTTTATAACCCTGTAGTCACCTGACGAGAGGTCTTGTTCCTCCTGCCACCGAACTTCACTAATTCCCACTATATCTACCTTTAACCTGTCCATTTCCCTTTTTAAATTTTCTAACCTACCTGCCCGATTAAGGGATCTGACATTCCACGCTCCGATCCGTAGAATGCCAGTTTTCTTTCTCCTGATAACGACATCCTCTTGAGTAGTCCCCGCCCGGAGATCCGAATGGGGGACTATTTTACCTCCGGAATATTTTACCCACACCATCATCATTTAACCATACAGTAAAGCTGCATGCCCTCGGGAAAAATTACGGCTGTAGTTTCCCCTTGCTTTCAGCCGTTCGCAGTACCAGCACAGCAAGGCCGTTTTGGTTATTGTTACAAGGCCAGATCAGTTAATCATCCAGACTGTTGCCCTTGCAACTACTGAAAAGGCTGCTGCCCCTCTTCAGGAACCACACGTTTGTCTGGCCTCTCAACAGATACCCCTCCGTTGTGGTTGTACCTACGGTACGGCTATCTGTATCGTTGAGGCACGCAAGCCTTCCCACCAACGGCAACGTCCATGGTTCATGGGGGTGAAGGAACAGAAGCATACTAAAACCGTAATGGTGCCATGCCAGTTATCAAAGCCATCAAGGAACACAACTCAGATGGTCCCACACTAAAAAACATACAAATAATGCTTTCAGCACCACTGAATCCAACACCAATAGACCTTCAATATGAAACATCGAAAACCACTTCACGCAAATTCGTCAGGTAACGACAACATACCATGCAGCTGTGAGTAAGAATTAAAGATGATGCCTTTATGGCTAACACAGGGTCAATAGTTTAAATAAACATACTCATTGTAGCAGATACAAGTCAGACACTACAAAAATTTTCATATATCAGTGATAGTTGTCCTTGTGACAAAATAATAATTATAGAAAGTAATGTTATTGGTTAAACTGTTTGTTCGTACCTTTCTTACTAACGAAACTACCTACAGTATCATCATAACTTAGTTGATACAAAATATCGTTTTCAGTACTACGCGAAGCCTAAACGTTCAGCCTGTCTTCTAACATGGAGGTACGAACCTGTTTTACATTCAACTTCAATGCTGAAAATGTACTTCGTCCACTGCTGTTTCTGATCGTAAGTAACAGAGCGACATCAATAATATGGAAACAATCTTCTAAGTTTTATAGGCGCTGGTTTGGATGAAACGAGGGCTGAAAGAAAACGGATTTACGAGAAATCGAACTCATTTCAAACTTCTGCAATTACGCTAACGATTCTCTTAAAAGTCTTCGCGGTTTTTTCATCTAATATCCCACGCCTTCAGCCGGCCGCTGTGGCTGAGCGGTTCTAGACACTTCAGTCCGGAACCGCGCGACTTCTACGGTCGCAGGTTCGAATCCTGCCTCGGGCATGGATGTGTGTGATGTCCTTAGGTTAGTTAGGTTTAAGTAGTTCTAAGTTCTAGGGGACCGATGACCTCAGATGTTAAGTCCCGTAGTGCTCAAAGCCATTTGAACCATTTTTGAACCCACGCGTTCGACCAGGCGCCACACGTAATCTGACGCGAGGAAACATGAGTCTGAGAGGTGAACGTGGACTTCA
Source organism: Schistocerca gregaria (assembly GCF_023897955.1). NCBI lineage: Eukaryota > Metazoa > Arthropoda > Insecta > Orthoptera > Acrididae > Schistocerca > Schistocerca gregaria. Next base: position 532,384,325 of record NC_064920.1, read on the forward strand.
GTCACGTCAGCTGTCCACAGAAAAATTTGACGGAATAAGTTCAAACGAGTTAATTACGTTTATATTTTTATGATTGTAAGAGGCCCAGTGCTGCAGTATAAAAACAAAAACTATCTTTTTTATTTTGAATTTTTTGTGTTCTTGGCATCTAGACTTCATCCTACACTGCCTGCATGTAAATACGGACTTGGATAGAGACTGTGCCCTACATGAAAAAGAGACTTACAGAAACTCATATATTCCAGTTAATGATTACTGCAATGTTGTCTCACAAGAAAAACTCAAGGCGCCTGGAACTGGTTATGAATGTCTGTGTTCGTTATATCCGTGATGTTCGTCTCTTTGCTCTTATTTCACCGTCATATGCACAGCTGTCCTGGCTGAGTCAAGCAGGTACACAGATTTCTATGTCCTCTGTATTCTCTACAGTATTCTCAAACTACACTGTCCTTCATATCTCTCTCGAACTTAACGCTCTTGTGTGATCAACATGGCAGAAACATCCTTTCTCGTTGTTGGTGTCTTCAGTCCTGAGACTGGTTTGATGCAGCTCTCCATGCTACTCTATCCTGTGCAAGCTGCTTCATCTCCCAGTACCTACTGCAACCTACATCCTTCTGAATCTGCTTAGTGTACTTATCTCTCGGTCTCCCTCTACGATTTTTACCCTCCACGCTGCCCTCCAACGCTAAATTTGTGATCCCGTGATGCCTCCAAACATGTCCTACCAACCGATCCCTTCTTCTAGTCAAGTTGTGCCACAAACTTCTCTTCTCCCCAATCCTATTCAATACCTCCTCATTAGTTACGTGATCTATCCACCTTATCTTCAGTATTCTTCTGTAGCACCACATTTCGAAAGCTTCTATTCTCTTCTTGTCCAAACTAGTTATTGTCCATGTTTCACTTCCATACATGGCTACACTCCAAACAAATACTTTCAGAAACGACTTCCTGATACATAAATCTATATTCGATGTTAACAAATTTCTCTTCTTCAGAAACGCTTTCCTTGCCATTGCCAGTCTACATTTTATATCCTCTCTACTTCGACTATCATCAGTTATTTTACTTCCTAAATAGCAAAACTCCTTTACTACTTTAAGTGTCTCATTTCCTAATCTAATTCCCTCAGCATCACCCGATTTAATTTGACTACATTCCATTATCCTCGTTTTGCTTTTGTTGATGTTCATCTTATATCCTCCTTTCAAGACACTGTCCATTCCGTTCAACTGCTCTTCCAAGTCCTTTGCCGTCTCTGACAGAATTACAATGTCATCGGCGAACCTCAAAGTTTTTACTTCGTCTCCATGAATTTTAATACCTACTCCAAATTTTTCTTTTGTTTCCTTTACTGCTTGCTCAATATACAGATTGAATAACATCGGGGAGAGGCTACAACCCTGTCTCACTCCTTTCCCAACCACTGCTTCCCTTTCATGCCCCTCGACTTTTATGACTGCCATCTGGTTTCTGTACAAATTGTAAATAGCCTTTCGCTCCCTGTATTTTACCCCTGCCACCTTTAGAATTTGAAAAAGAGTATTCCAGTCAACATTGTCAAAAGCTTTCTCTAAGTCTACAAATGCTAGAAACGTAGGTTTGCCTTTTCTTAATCTTTCTTCTAAGATAAGTCGTAACGTCAGTATTGCCTCACGTGTTCCAACATTTCGACGGAATCCAAACTGATCCTCCCCGAGGTCCGCATCTACCAGTTTTTCCATTCGTCCGTAAAGAATTCGCGTTAGTATTTTGCAGCTGTGACTTATTAAACTGATAGTTCGGTAATTTTCACATCTGTCAGCACCTGCTTTCTTTGGGATTGGAATTATTATATTCTTCTTGAAGTCTGAGGGTATTTCGCCTGTCTCATACATCTTGCTCACCAGCTGGTAGAGTTTTGTCAGGACTGGCTCTCCCAAGGCCGTCAGTAGTTCTAATGGAATGTTGTCTACTCCGGGGGCCTTGTTTCGATTCGACTCCTTTCTCATCAGAGCAAAATCCTTTCTGTCCCATTCCATTGTTCCACCACTTTCTCGAATCCCTTTCAGTAGCAGGAACCCGACTCTGGAATAATTTAAGCATTATATTAGAGAAATGAATAACATCTTCACCTGCAGAAGGCAGTTAATGACGCGGTTAGTAAAGCAACAATAATGATTACCATTGTCCCTATACACCCTTCTTTCCAACCAGATCTTCCTCATTTTCCAATATTCGTAGCTGGTGCAATCTGCTTAATTCTCCTAACTTCAGAATTCTCCATATCAGAAAACGTCTATTTTGTACATCTATAAAATCTTGTTATATGTGTCGCTATCATTATTGTTATTACTATTATCATTATTATTATTATTACTTCTCTTTCCTTTCTCAGACGTTATGCCGTTATTGTTATTACCATTACTAGTGGCAGCAGCTGCAGTAGTACAAGTATTGCAGTATTAACTTTATGTGGTCATGACTAGTATTATTCACTCAAATTGTCACTATAGACAATGAAATCATTTTAATTATATTCGTCGTATTGTTTTAGGTAACTATTATTAAGACAGGTAGTGTATGTGTGAAACTTTGGTCCAATGTAAGAGCGGGGCTGGTGACTCTAATCAGATCAGGTAAAACCTATATTAATAAATCTCAGTTGCCGCATGCGTGGAATATCACCAATTAAGTACATATCGTTGTTGTCTTCGTAACTGTAGATAGTAATGGTTTCTTGGCATGAAAAATGATATTAAAAATGTCTGAGTTTCGTTTGACAGCTCTGCTGTAAATTGTTTTCATCACAACAAAAGAAAAACAGTTTGACAATTATATATACAACATGTAAATACATATGTCATATATAAACAGGTTACGTTGTCAACCAAAATCTCAAATTTTTACACGATACTCTACTGAACATCCACACAGAGGAACGTAGAGAAGTTAGAGGAGGAGATGGACAGAGGGGGGAGTAGGTTGTGGCGTAGACAGATTGGGGGAGGAGGAGATATATGGAGAGAGGGGGTATGAGAATATGGGCCGAGAGAGGATCGAGTGCAAGAAATTTAGGATGTATATGCATTTCTCATACTTATTTAGCAATTGTGAGGCATTGCCAAGTTCACTAGGGAATAAATAAAACACATATACGGTAACATAACGTTTCCAGGCTGCGGCTATGTACTCGTCCTGTGGTTACTGTGTATGCTGAGCCATCACAAGGCCTGGCCCACGTATGGCTTTTTGGTTGCAGTGTTATTGTGAGATGTGTGTATTTCGTGGTATCTTTGTAATCGATGAAGTTCGAGAATATCTTCTGCTTTTGCGTTCTCTCTGCGTGTGTTTTTGGCAACCATTACTAGCTCTAACAGAAAGAGAGAGTGTTCTCATCAGAGAAGAGGGTGTCTCATGCATGTCGTAGGTCATTGTGATAGGACTGCTATTGTTCTCTGTATGTATAAATGGAGTGAAGGATAAGATTAAGTTAACGCAGAAGAGTAGGAAAAAGAATCCCTTAATGTTCGTATACAGAATCAGCAGTGTGCTGCATGACAGAGTAACGTCGGTTAAATGTCTAGGCTTAACGTAGCAAAGCAATATGAAGCGGGCCGGCCGCTGGGGCCGAGCGGTTCTAGGCGTTTCAGTCCAGAACCAAGCGGCTGCTACGGTCGCAGGTTCGAATCCTGCCTCGGGCATAGATGTGTGTGATGTTCTTAGGTTAGTAAGGTTTAAGTAGTTCTACGTCTAGGGGACTGATGACCTCAGATGTTAAGTCCCATAGTGCTTGGAGCCATTTTTGAATACGGAGCGGAAAGAGCACGTAACAACGATAGTAAGGAAGGCGAATGGTCGACTTGGGTGTATTTGAAGAATCTGAAGAAACTATAGTTCATTTATAAAGGAGACAGTGTATGGAGCAAAAGTGCGACCCATTCTGGAGAACTGCTCGAGTGTTTGGGATCCCCATCTAGTCAGATTAAAGGAAGACATCGAAGCAAATTCAGAGGCGTTCTGCTAGATTTGTTAGCAGTAGGTTCGAGCAATACGTTATTATTACTCATCATCAACTTAAATGTGAATCCCTAGACGGAAGACAACGTTCTTTCCGCGAAACACAATAGAGAAAATTTAGAGAACCGGCATTTGAAGCTAACTGCAGAACAGTTCTACTGCTGCCAACATACATTTTGCGTAACGTCCAGGAAGACAAGATAATAGAAAGAAGGGCTCGTACGGTGGGATATAGACAGTTGTTTTCCTCTGTTACATCTGCGAGTGGAACGGGATAGGGAATGACTAGTTCTGGTAAAACGTACCCTCCGCCATGCAGCATGCACGGCCTTGTCTATGTAGATGCAAGAGAGTTTCAGCTATAATTTGCTGGCTGACAATGCTACAGTCAGTTTTCCACATCCAGGAAACGAAGGCCGATCTTTACCTAATCCTCCTGAATGAGTTGTGGAGGAGACCTAAGAGGCTGGTTCGACGGCGAGTGACTTTCACAGAACGACAATTGTCTTCCAGCACCTGTTGGAAATAAACCCCTAGCAATAAGTCGCATTTTACTTTGGTCGTTAACGCGAAAGGAAAATAAGCAACGAAAGGACCTGCGTGCAGCTGCCAAGGCTGACTGGCTGTAAGGTGGGAAGTTAAAACAATTTCGGGGAGAGGTTCGGTGCTCGGAAAATAGAGGACTCTCTGTATCGTAGGTGCAGATTCGGCAGTATTACTGATTTTTATGACTGGAAACTTACGAATCACTGCGAACCACGAAATCTGATAGAATTGGCAAAGGTATTTATGTGCATGAATATAAAGTGCTCAGCGGTTTTTCGTTTCTTAGATGAGAATGTGCAGACACTCAGTAGGGAAAGTCTTCAAAGTAGTTTGCGGAGTCAAGTAACGAGCTGGACGGCAGGCGGGGATGTAAGGGGACACTCATGAAGGACACGACCGCCTTCAAATGACGATTTACAAAAAGCAAGTCCTTTTTTTTAGCCAATGTATGGTGAACAACGTAATATGAAAAATAAATACCTGGAAAATGGCAAGGAATTCCGCTTTTAGTTGCTAGCCTGAGAGATGGTCGGATGGACTGACCGGCTGTAGCAAACATAACACTACCATTCACACACTCAACGTACCTTCAGCAAATAACAAAGCCGTCATATTCTTGAGTATAAGAAAGTAGAGTATGGCACGACGTAAAGGGAAAGACGTTCCATTACTACAAAAATAAGAGCTTAGCCTTACCCAAACGTAGGTTGAGACGGCCGAAAAAAAAAAAAACAATTCCCCCAATTTTTTCGTTTGCATAACCATCATCTTCAGGCTTGTTTTCACAATGGTAATGGTGAGTGATAGACTGATAATGTTGAGTGCATAATTCGCTTTTATATCGTGTAAATTACGAACTTATCGAAGCTGTAAACATTTCTTGTTTTCCAATTATTTTCTTCTCCGTTGGCTCCACAGCCTCAATAAATTTGAAGAAGTGTATTTTTCCACCAGATAGTGTACAATTTTTTAAATTTATTTTTCACAGCAGCTGTTTCAGGCGTTGCCACGTGCATTACTGGGGACAAATTTGAGAATGGGCGACGCCCGAAACCGGAGGTGAAAAATAAATAAAAAAATTTACTCAGTTCGTTCTTAATTTTTTTCTTTTTATAATTCTTGCACGTTTGCTTCTCAAATTTTCGGGGTAAATGACATATGATGTTTTCCCCTGAAATGTAGTTTACTTAATACTAAGACAGAGCGATATATTAAGCTCTAACTTAAACATGTTATTGTTATTATTATTGAAAGGAAGTGATCGTATGGAACTGTTGGCCGTGAGGATCCAACCGGGGAAGTCCGGCCGCTGATTGCGAGTCTTACTGCAGTCGACGCCACATTGGGGGACTTGCGTGCTGGTGATGAAGATGAAATGATGATGACGACACCACAACACTCAGTCCACGAGCGGAGAAAATCTCCAACCCGGCCGGCAATCGAACTCGGACCCGTTGCATGGGAGGCAAGCACGTTACCATCCATCTAAGCAGGCGGACATTATTACTACATTGAAACATTTCATATATTGTTGCTGTTATCAAAATTCTAGATATCTGTGACATGTTGTAACTGGGTGTAATGGCAAGTTGTATTTGTGTGTGAATGGGGAAAGGAGATGACCTGCGGACATGAATAATCTAAAGAGAAAGTAGCATGAATACTGAAAAATAACATCAGAATCTGCAGGGGGCTCTGACAGAGACGCCGAAGATGAAATATTTCCCAGCTACCCCTTGCCCGCCCGCCCCTCCTCCCTCCGCTGTCTAGAACTGAATCTTGAACCCAAGCCTGCAGAAGAACGGTAGCAGACTCTTTTTTCGTTTAAAAAAGAAAAGACGGCGTGATACGAAGAATTATGTGAATGGGACGAAGCACCGGAAATCGGTAGATGTGATGTATATGTGCAAACAAACAAATGATTACAATCAGAAAAATTGGACGACTTATTCAACAGAAAGAGCTTCACAAACTGAGCAAGCCAGTAAATCGATTGTTCACCTATATTCCTTATGCAAGTATTTATCCTGCTTGGCACTGACGGGTAGAGCTATTGGATGTCCTCCTGGGCGATATCGTGCCAAATTCTGACCAGCTGTCGAGCTGGCTGGAAGGCCCTCCCCGTAATCCTAACGTTCTCAATCGGTGACAGATCTGGTGACCTTGCTATCCAAGGTATGGTTTGGCAAGCACGAAGACAAGTAGTAGAAACCCTCACTGTGTGCAGGCGGGAATTATCTTACTGAAATGTAAGCTCAGAATGGTTTGCCGTGAAGAGCAACAAGCAACAAGTTGGACCCAGAATATGTCGACGTAGCGCTGTGCTGTAAGGGTGCCGCGGGTACGGCGGGCGACAGTCCGGCTGGTATTCCACCATTGTCCAGGACGTCTCCAGACACGTCCTCGCTGATCATCTGGGCTCAATTCGAAGCAGGACTCATCACCAAAGACAAATGTACCCCAGTAAATGAGATTCCAGGACGAAGACGTGTCTGTAGACACCCTAGGAAGCGGTGGGATACCAACCTGACTGCTGCCTGCCATACGGCCCAGCATCCAGGAGTGATGGTCTAGTGTGCCACTTTTTCTCACAGAAGGACCCCTTTGGTAAGATAACGCTCGCCAGCACATAGCGAGAGTTTCTGTTGCTTTTCTTCGTGCTTGTGATATCTTACCTTGGCAGGCAAGGTCGCCGGATCTCTTCCCAATTGAGAACATTTGGAGGATTATGGACAGGGCCCTCCAACCAGCTCAGAATTTTGGCGATGTAACGCGCCAGTTGGGTAGAATTTGGGACGATATCACTCAGAAGGAAATCCAACAACTCTATCAGTCAATGCCAAGCCAAAGAACTGCTTGAATAAGGGCCAGATCTGCACCAACGTGTTATGCGCTTGCTCAGTTTGTGGAGCTCTTTCTTTTGAATAAATCATCCAATTTTTCTGATTGTAATAATTCGTTTGTCTGTACATATACATCACATGTACATGTACACTTCTGTCTCATTCGTGTAGTAACTTTGTGATGTATTGTCTTGTTTTTCTTTCTTCTTTTTTTCTCTTTTTAAATGTATTTCAGTGAACGAGATGTACTTGGCGAGGTTCAATAGAAGTCAATAAATTATATCTGTTTCCGTACAAATTTATGTTTGGTGTTTTAGCTTCACTTTTGGCTTATTGACGATCAACTCTGGAGGGGGAGTGGCTAGGAGGCAAATGGAGCAGGTGTACGAACTGTGAACAATGCGCATACACCACTCCGGTGGTCGGATCACGCAATCTTCTTGAGAGTAGTGAAATAGCGACAAGGCTTCAAATTGCTGATTTTAGAACAGTGAGAAGTTTGCCCCAGTCTCGTGGGTCAAAGTGAGGCTTGCGGCCCTTGTTTGCGCTGACTGCATATTGTGGCAGTTGAAAATTCTGCCTATGGTCATTTACGATTAATTTTGCCGAGTGATCCGTGTCGTAATTTGTCTCGAGCGCCAATGGAATGTTTTACAACGTCAAGGAAGCTGCGAGGTCGGACGGAAAGATCATTTCCTCGGCTTGTGTGGTTTTTCCTGTTTGCATCTATATGCGCTATGTGATCAAAAAGTAATGGGATTTGTTTGAATTTCGTAGGATTTATACATCAGATCTTAAAAAAATTTCTTCTTGGTCAAAATGTTCCTGATGTATGTTTGAATTTTCATCTGTTTTTATTATTTAGTTTATTATTGACGACCAAAAGGTAATACGTACTCAGTGAATTTTAAAAAAGATAATCAAAGAGTTTGCATTAAATTTTGGTTGAAAAATTGAATTAAGTGCAGCACCGCACTCTAAATGTTGACTGTGGCTTTCGAAGAACCTGCTATGAGTAAGATGAGAGTTTACGACTGGTGTAAATGTTTCAAAGACGGCCGAAAAGACGTTGAGGATGACGACCGCCCTGGACCCCGTAGCGCTTAAATTACTGGTGACAGTGTGGAAGAGGTTCTGTAAAATCGGCGAATCACCATGCTGTTGATTTCGGCATATCCTTTGGCTCATGCCAAGAAATTTTTTCAGCTGTTTTGCGCACGAGACGTGAAGCAGAATAGATTGTTCCGAAACTGTTGAATTTCGACTAAAAACGATATTGTGTCGGCATCGCTCAGGAACTACTGAATGACGCGACGATTCGGAATTTGTAAAGAAGTCTACAACAGGTGACGAAACATGGGTATACGGGTATGACGTCGAAATTAAGGCCCCATCGTCAGAATGGAATCTGCCTGAAGACCGAAAAAATTTCGACAAGATCGATCACTGTTTTCTTCGCTTACAGTGAGTTATGGCCTTATGCTCGTACGTCAGTGAGGAATGTTACCTGGACGTTATGTGCGATTTTCGTGTAGTAATTGTGGCAAAGCCACTCGTGGAAACGGATTCACGATAATACTCCCAGTCACACGTCAATGCTTTTTTGCCAAAAAACAATAGCGTTATGTTGCCTTAGGTACCGGCTTCGCCGGACATAGCCCCCCCTGAGACATTTTCTATTCCCGAAGTTGAAGAGAACCAGGAAAGGCGGGCGGTTTGCCACAATGGGTGAGATAAAAACAGAATTGCTGAAGGAGCTGAACACCATAACCAAAAGTGAGCTTCAGAAATGCTTCCAAGTCTGGAAAAAGCACTGGCACAAGTGTGTTATATCTGAGGAAGAGTACTTTGAAGTTGATGTCGACGAATAAAAAAACAACGATTTTTTTAGATCAACGAAAATTCTCCTTAATTTTTGATCACACGTCGTATCTGCTGCCAAAACCGCCGACGTTAGACCTGTGGCGGGCAGCTGGTGCCGCTCCTCGGCCTGGCGCGCAGCTGATCCCAGTGGGAGGGGAAGCAGCGGCCACGCCCCCGCAGCCACCCGTGGGCGGGGCGCGGCGGCTGCGCGGGCCGCAATCGACCTCGCCTATCGACCGCAATTCGCCCCGGGCCAGCGCCAGCCTCCTGGTCGCAGCTCCCGCCGGCGTCGTGTTGGGGAGCCTACCAGCGGGGGACAGGCTGCAGGTGCGGAGCGCTGTCGGCCGCGGTCGATTACAGCTGTCGATTAATCGACAGAGCCATAAGCGGCCCCTACAGTGTCAGTCATAATGCGCACTAATATTGCGCAGTATACTAACGGCTGGCTTCACACGGCAGATCGATTTTGCGTAATACAGCTTGTACTAAAAAGTATCATCCGGTTTGCCACATCTACATTAATGAAACTAATAATCATATACAATGAGTTTTGTTTTTTGATGAACGGGAAACTCAAAAGTTTTTTCATACCTTTTCAATATGCCCCCCTTGAGATGCACGGCATTTGACAATGTGGTATTCAAATTGTTCCTATATTGCAGCGAGCATTTCTTCGTTATAGCCGCCACAGCTGCAGTTACACGATGTCTGAGTTCATTCATTGTTGTTGGTAACGGAGGCGCGTAAACAGATTTTTTTTATAAACCCCCACGGGAAATAATCGCATACAGTCAGGTTCGGTGACCTTGGCTGCCAGTAATTTAAGGCTGAATCATTTGGTCCCGTGCGACCTATCCATCGCTCAGTAATCCCTGGATTTAAGAATTCCCACACTTCCAGATGCCAGTGTGGCAGTCCTCAATCCTTTTTGGTAAATGAAGTCGTTCGAATCAGTCTCCAAAGGAAAGAGAGTTCTCAAGGATAGCGAGGTATGTGCTTCTTGTGGCAGTGTTGTCAGCAAAGAAAAATGGACCGTACACTGCACAAAACACTTTAAATTTTGGAGAATCCCTCTCATGTTACACAACTTCATGTGATTGTTCCGTACCCCGTATTCTCACATTATGACAGTTCATCTTTCCATTTAAATGGAATGTTGCGTTGTCACTAAACACTAAGCGTGGAAGAAAACTGTCACCCTCCATCTTACCGAGAACGAAATTAGAGAACACACGAAGAGCTTGCAGTAGCTGAATTTTGAGTGGTTCCATGTGCAGACACGGACGCAACACACGCCAGACGGACATCAGGGGCATATTAAGCTATTGCCTTTACACGAACAACCTGGTTCTCGGAATTGTTCATACCATCGTGTAATGCTCTATGCTGTAGGAGGATCCGCAACAAACGTAGTACGAAAGTCACGCTGAACGGTTATTACTGAACCGCACTGCGTAAAACGTAGAACACCATACGCTTTCTATTGTCCCGACAACATTTTTGCTAGAACTGAAGTGGGTGCACACTGCTGCTACCTAGCGGAAAACTGGTAAAACTCGCGAGTTCGCTCTTTCCAACCGAACATTGTTCAGGCACATATCTCAAATAACACAAATTTTAGAAATCGGATGATTCTTTTTGATACACCCTGTATTAGTGTCAAATCCCGCACGTGCAAATAGGGGGGAAACGTATGCAAGCTGCTATTTGGCTCTTGGACTGGCTTTGCGTTCGAGCAAGGAAAAATGGTAGCGTAGTTTGATGAAGGAGTGGTATGAGAAGAGATGAAAATTAGCGCTTGAAAATTTACTATAGGACTTAAGGATCAACGAGTCTAATGATTATTCTGGGAAAGGATGCTCGCTCATTAGATGTAAGTTACATTTGCAAATGGTTACACCTATAATCGTGATCATATCTGCGTGATATTCATTAATTAGATCAGATTTTAAAAACAAGAAGTACACGCATTTTTATTTAAATTCTGTTAAGAGAATTTCCTGCTCCACCGGAAACTTCAAGGCATCAAAGTATCAAAGTGTTGGCTCCAGTACCTCGTCAGAACCAGATCCGCCTTTCGAAGCTCTCGTAATTCTTTTCAATTCCTTCCCACAAGGCCGGCCGGTGTGGCCGTGCGGTTGTAGGTGCTTCAGTCTGGAACCGCGTGACCGCTACGGTCGCAGGCTCGAATCCTGCCTCGGGCATGGATGTGTGTGATGTCCTTAGGTTAGTTAGGTTTAAGTAGTTCTAAGTTCTAGGGGACTGATGACCTCAGAAGTTAAGTCCCATAGTACTCCTATAATTTGTGGACAATGAATTTGATTTCTGTACTAATTGAAGCTTATTTCTTTGCGGGTACATTTCCCTATATTACGACAACAACCGATTGCATTGCTACGTCGCCTTTTGGTGATTACTATATTCATTTCATTAACACACCATAAGAATGGCAAACTCCTAAATACTTCGAGTAAGGCTCAAATGAATGTCCGTTACACCGAATTAGAAAACACTTCAGTTTTACAACACAACAAATCGTGCAAAATAAACTAGTTTAGTGGATGGGGTTGAGCTGACAAAGAAATACAGTATTAGCCAGAGTCTGTAGCTACGCTCTAAGCAGTGTTTTCAATAAAAATTGTTTCTGTAGATCCGTCAATATGTTGCACAGGCTTGAATCTCATCTACACGCTGTCAACAATATTCTGCAATATGAAACGTTTCACAATAGTATTAACAGTCTCAAAATCGTAATAAACTGGACATGGGGTTGGGCAAACTATCGATTGTGGAAAAACGCGTGAAGTTCTCTAAATGGCAGTTCTCTAAATGGCAACTTACTCGCCAAAACAACGTAATAATTTATTGTTCCACTGTTCCCCAATTTCAGCATTAGACCATTTTTAAGTGCTTACTGCAATGTACAGTTTTACTTTATTGTGATTTACTTCTCTCGTCCACAGAGCGGAGAGAGTGAGTCGACTCCCCTTTTCAGCCAAAAGATTTTGAAAGATACAAACATAATAGTCTTTTTTTATAAAAAAGGATGAATTACACTGAAGAGACAAAGAAACTGGTGTAGGCATGCGTTTTCAAATACAGGGTTATGTAAACAAGCAGAATACTGCGCTGCGGTCGGCAATGCCTATATAAGATAACAAGTGTCTGGCGGAGTCGTTGGACTGCTTGATGCTGCTACAATCGCAGGTTATTAAGATTTAAGTACATTTGAACATAATGTTGTAGTCGGGGCACGACAGATGGGTTACAGCATCTCCGAGGTAGCGATGAAGTGGGGATTCTCCCGTGCGACTATTTCACGAGAGTACCGTGAATATCAGGAATCCGGCAAAACATTAAATCTCCTACATCACTGCTCCGGAGAAAGATCTTACAGAAACGGGACCAACCACGACGAAGGGAATCGTTGAGCGTGACAGAAGTGCAACTCTTCCGAAAATTGCTGCATATTTCTCTACTGGGCCATCAACAAGTATCAGCGTACGAATCATTCAGCGAAATCGATATGGACATTCGGAGCCGAAGACCCACTGATGTATCCTTGATGACTCCACTACACGAAGCTTTACGCCTTGCTTAGCCCCGTCGTCACCGACATTGGACTGTTAATGGCTGGAAACAAGTTGGCTGGTCGGTCGAGTCTCGTTTCAAATTGTATCGAGAGGATAGACGGGTACGAGTGTGGAGACGACTTCGTGAAGCCATGTACCCTGCATGTCAACAAAGGACTGTCCAAACTGGTGGAGTCTTTGTAATGATGTGGGGCGTGTGCAGTTGGAGTAACATGGGACACCTGATACGTCTAGATACGACTCTCATAGGTGACACGTACGTAAGCATCCTGTCTGATCACCTGCATCCATTCATATCCATTGTGCATTCCGACGGTCTTGGGCAATTCCAGCAGAACAATGCGACACCCCACACGTCCATAATTGCTGCAAAGTGGCTCCAAGAATACTCTTCCGAGTTTAAACACTTCCGCTGGCCACCAAACTCCCCAGGCATGAACATTATTGAGTAAATTTGGGATGCCTTACAACGTGCTGTTCAGAACGTATGGACAGCCCTGCAGGATTCGTGGTGTCAGTTCCCTCCAGCACATTAGTCGAGTCCATGCCTCGTTGTGTTGCGGCACTTCTGCGTGCTCGCGGAGGTCCTGCACGATATTAGGCGGTTGTACCAGTTTCTTTGGCTTTTTAGTGTATATACAGATGTTTTAAAATACAGTAAATAGAAATAAAGTAGAGGGCAACACAAACTTAACAAACAACCAGTAAGCTGAAGTCCATCCTTTTGTTAGACAAATTAAGGAAAAACGCGAAAAAAGATTAAATGGCTGAAAAATACAAAGAATTTGTTTATATGCAGCGGAATCCTGGGAAATGAAAAACAGGACAGCATAAGACTTCAAGCAGTGCAAATGGTGTTTTTCAGAAGAAGTCTGGAGGCGAGAGAAGATCCCAAATAAAGGCACTGGAAAGCGAATGGAGACTCCCACGTACATCACCAAAGTAATGTAAAAACGACCTTTAAAATGGTATGGACATGTGGTGTAATTATGGGACGAACGATGGGCGATAAAAGTACAATATTGGCAATCTCGATACAAGAGAAAAAGAGAAATACCCTGTACAGAATGCAAAAATGAAGTGGAGGCGGACACACAATGGAGAAATTTGGAAGAAGAGTTTTACATGGATCAAGAGGCTGGGATACGAGGTTGCGAGAAAAGGGCTAAAGAGCTGTAAACAACTCTCGAGAAAAATTCTTTTCATTGAAGGTTTTTAAAATAACGCATAGGAAAACGTTGTGCGACTTTTAAAACTAATGAGTTGCGAGAAAGACACTGCACTATACTACTCGTCACTACCACATGATGCCTGGCAGTTGCATTTAAGGCGAGTAATGGGGAGGGAAGGTGGGTTGGTCGTTTGGCGTTGTTAAAATGTTTATGGAGCTACTTGACTGAAGTGGGTTGGCTTCTGGGGATGGTTGTAATGTGGACGGATGATCATAGGAAAACATAGGATTCAGGATACTGACATCTAGGCTAGGGGCCAGTCCAAGATCGAGAAGAGGAAACAAAAGGGAGGAATGGGTAGAGAAGAGAGATCTGTATTAGAATCCTTGCAGCTTCACGTCGCGTTCAGATTTCGTCGAAAGGTTCTGAAACAGCTTTCCTGGTTTCACCCATTGTAACAGACCAAAACTGTGGTCACAGTGTACTCAGAAGGGGTGCAATCACGATCAATGGAGTTACTGGTCCACGAGGACCTTAGAGAAGGTGTGCGGGATGGAGGTATCAACAGTGTCAAAGGTTGGCAAGAACACTGCCCTATTGCTGATCACACGGCGAACTGTCTTTTTCGACGGCGAAATATATGACAAACAGCGCCATAAAGACACCCTTTACGCCATCTCCTAAGGCCTTTTCGAGTCGATTGTGACGGCGACGTGTCTAAAAAGCTTTCCTTGGCTACCCATAAGAAAACCAAGACCAACGCTGTCACGTGTATCCGTGCGCATGCGGTACACTACTTATTTCACGATGGACCTAAAGATGTATTCGACTTTTGGAACTACCAACAACAACATCATTGCAAGATCGCACGGAACCCAAAATACAGACAGTATTTTTCTAATTACTTAGGGAGTGCCCTACGCGACCCTCCACGCAGCTGGATCATCAACAGGTAGGAGAAGACACTCATTGAGTGAGCTGACAAGACTAAGTTCGATTCTCGGTGGAAAAACATCCGACATACGTGAAGACGTACCTGGTTGATGAAGCGTACGGAGAGTAGCGACACACCCTTCTGCATCATGTAAGCAGCACTTTTTTTTTTCGTTTTCCCCATATACATTACCTCGGTGTAGGAACGTGCCGAGATATTGTTTTCTTTACTCAGAGCATGATGCGGTGCTAGGTACATTTATTTTTGTGTTGGTATAAAGTAAAACCAAATTAAGAATATATTAAAAACAGTAAATAAAAATAAATAAATAAATAAAATTTACCACAAAAGATTTCCCCTTACCATTCCTGATTCCTTGATTCCTGGACGGGCGAAGGGGACACTGTGACCAGGCCTCGGGTTACGACCCCTGATCACTCTGCCCTCCTTAAAAAAATATAAAAAAAGGAGATGGACAGAGCGTGTGCCATGTAAGCAGGAGATCCCGGGTTCGAGTCGTAGTCGGGGCATACATTTTCAACTGTCCACGTTGAATTATATGAACGCCTGAATTCAGCTAAGAATATTCGTTTCATTGAAATTCTTTCTATTTGACGCAGCCGGGTAAAGGAGACCTACAGTTTAACGCGGAATGCGAAGCACGTGTTGTTTCTGGCGACTCATCACATCGTTGAGAGGTGGAGGCTAGCTTTAAACAAATACTGAAAAATCTGTGGCCCAACCGAGATTCGAGTCCGTGACCTCTTCATTTCTTAGTATGCATTTTTTTGTCATCATTTTTTGAATCTGTTTCTTCGTCGTTTATCCGTCAGTGGTCGTACGACATCTCTCAAATTCCATCAGTGAAAACGTTACTCGTTTTCTTTATTACAGAGGTTGACCCGCCCCTGACCGAACACGCTGAGCTACCGTGTCAGGTCCGACATGTGCATACACTGACAAGCCAAAACATTACGACCTCCTACTTAATAGCTTGTTCGTCCGTCTTTGGAACGAAATATATCAGTGATTCTCCGTATCAAGGATCCGACAGTTTGTTGGTAGTTTTGTGGAGATATGTGGCACCAGATGTCTGCGCGCAGGTCACATGATTCGTGTAAATAGCGGGTCGCTGATCCGCCGTTGGGGAAGACATCAAACTTAAAGGGATGCAGGTGGTTCGCAGACGTCAGCGTGTCTTCGATTATTAACACAGGTCTCATACAAGCGCAGAAGAATGTCTCCCATAGCATAATACTGATCCCACCAGCCTGCGTCCGTAGCGCGGTGCACGTTTTAAGCCGCCGCTTACCACGACGACGGCGTATGTGGAGACGACCAGCGACCTTGTATAGCAAAAAATGTGATTCACCCGAAGGACTGTAGGGGCCGACACGTTTCTATTGATCGACGGTCGAATCCCCAAGACCCCGTGGCCATTGCAGTCGTAACTGACGATGTTGTTCGGTCAACATTTAAACACGTAGGGGTGGTCTGCTGCAGAGCCCCATGTTCAACAACGGTGAACGGTGTGCTCTGAAACACTTGTGAGCGGACCAGCACTGTGCTCTTCAGAGATGCCACATCTACCTTGCTTTACGGAGCAGACCAGCCTCCGAAACCATGTTCTGTGAAGAGTCTCGGACGTCCAACAATTTAACGCCTGGTGGTAGTTTCACCGTCCTTCTAATTCTTTCCGAAGCACGTGAGTATTCGACCAGTTTTTCCGTTTTCGAGATACTCGTTCACAGGCTCTACAAAAAAATAGTGTGGTGTCACCGCCAGACACCACACTTGCTAGGTGGTAGCCTTTAAATCGGCCACGGTCCGTTACTATACGTCGGACCCGCGTGTCGCCACTATCAGTGATTGCAGACCAAGAACCGCCACACGGCAGGTCTAGTCTAGAGACTCCCTAGCACTCGCCCCAGTTGTACAGCCGACTTTGCTAGCAGTGATTCACTGTCTACATACGCTCTCATTTGCCGAGACGACAGTTTAGCATAGCCTTCAGTTACGTCATTTGCTACGACCTAGGAAGGCGCCATATCCAGTTACTATTGATATTAATATTGCGAATCATGTACCTTCAAGAGCGACGTTCATCATTAATGCATTAAAGTTAAGTATGAACCTAATTACGTCCACTTTCTGAATTCTCATTCCTTGTCATGTTCCATACCTCACGTTAGTATAGTTCTACCCTCCTCACGCCAGCCTGCGTGAGCTAAACGCGTGCATTTCGGCCTCCTCTAGTAACACGGTGTTGGCTCTTCTGCCAACCCAATAAATAGTCTGTCCTTTGTCGAAGACGCTTATCTCAATGGATATACCTATTTGCAGCCCATATATCTGCCAGGGTAATCCCCCATCCGTGTCTGCGCTGCTTACACACTTTAGTTACCTCGCCACTGTTTCGCAACGCCACCATGCTATATCCAACGTCGCAGTGGGCAGTGGTCATAATGTTTTGGCTCGTCAGTGTAGGTTTTGACAACTGAATTTCGAGTATCAAAATATGTGCGATGCATGACTGTATCTTTTGACTGTATTGACTTGGAAGCTTAAAATTTTCACACTACAAAGCGACCTTAGAATGAGACCTAAATTTTAAGCTAATATCTGTAGCCGTTCCTGAGAAAATGGGCTCTTAACAGTCGGACAGGACAGACACACAGAGAGACAAAAGAGTGATCCTGTAAGTAAATGTAACTCCATCGTGGGCTGAGGAGCATGAAGCAGGAGCTGGGCGATAAAATCTAATAACACCGTACCGACAGCAGTTACTTTGATACTGTTATATTAGGAGAGCAGTTTCAACGTTCCAATCACGTCATCTTCAGGTCTCTCTCATGAATGACACCAAGTACCACTCGTACATGAACAACGCGAAGCGCCAATATTCTCATCTGGCTCCGCGTATATCCGAACGTCTTGAGCATGTGTACTCTCGACGTGAGAAGAGCACAAGTGCTCATGAAATTCAGATATCTACAGAACCAGTACGAGTATTGGTGCTTCATGTCGTACAGTCACAAGTGGTACTTGGTGTCATTCTTGCGAGAGGCCTGAAGATGACGTGATTGGAACGTCGAAACTGGTTGCCTAATAAAACAATGTCAAAAGAAAGGCTGTTGGTACAGTATTATTACATTTGATTCCATAAGTGTTCCGTTTTTATCCATTGTGGTACGCTAAGCACACTTACATGCTTAGCAAACAACGTCGCTTACTACGATACTGACAATGTAAAATAAATAACAGCGTTCACTAACGAGAATCCGTTTCAGCGTCGGAGGCACGATATTTTGCACGATTTCTACTATCTATGAACGTGAAGCAGGCTGCTTAAGTTGCGACAGGTAAAGAAATGTACTTCCCGAACGCTTTAGGACTACTTCACTAGATCGGGAGATAGGCGCTCTTCGCTATACAGGAGAATGACCTGACCCGTATTATAGAGTTCATTTCTGGTCACATGTGTTCTTCTCAGTATTACAATTCACACTCTCGTTAGCGGCGCTTTTTACTCAATTAATTACGACTAAAACCAGGTCACTGACTAGCTTCGCGCACGATATAGAGAGCGCGCTGCATAATTTTCGCCTGTCTCGCCTCGCAGGTTAACACAGGAGCAGTGGTTCTTTTTTTATGCGCATACGCGTTCCCTGCGCTTGTACGAGGCGCGTCGTTAATCACGAGACGCTTGGCTGCTCGCGGGGCATCCCATTAGCGGGCCTGTTATATTATCCCAACAGCGGCGACGCTGGCCCGGCTGCATGCACTCTGCCAAGTCAGCGCGTCGCTGCATTACCGGCTAGGCGCTGCCAGAGGTCGCACTTGACGATGGCCGCCAGATTCTTACACTTAACGACCTGAAAAAGCTGCGAGCACCACACCAGCGGCTCGCAGAGTGTAGCATCGCTGCCCTCAGCTGCGGTCTGTTGAAATATCTGCCTCGTGACGTGATGCAACCTTCTCCAGAAGGGGTGATTCAGATGGGCCTACCGATGCGTCTTATACTGCCAGCATACATCAGGAAAGGTATCCAGACAGGGTGTCTATTCTGTATCTTTCCGCCATTGTGTCGATCGTTTCGGTACTCAATAGCACTGAACGGTCTAGTACTCGAATTAGAGTCTCTGCGTTATTCAGTATGCATTTCGGTAGCGAGACCGTTCGGGTCTACAGAACCGAAGCGCTGTTGTCGGTTCGTGTCGCGCAAGTCAATCAAAAGCAAGCGGCCGCAGATCCGCGCATGAGCAGTGCAGCGCGCACAGCGCCACGAACACAAAGCGGCTAGCAGACGACAGGCGTGTTATTCTTCCATTTATAGGTGTACATAAATCACAGCTCACCGATCGACAGGGCCAGATTGAAATCCAAAACCTCTCGGTATAATTGTCGTAAAATCGGTTGGAGGACTATTCGGTAACAAGTCTCAGAAGCTGACTGGATAGGATATTTCGATAAAGAACCGAAAATCACGTCACTACCGAGACTGACCTACTACACCGATCGGTATGAACGATGCAGAATAGGGCCCCAGCCGATAGCCACGTAATCGATATAAGTTCCCATTCAGAGGTTTGGGCGACTATTAGCGAACGGAATCTTACTGTACAAAATACAAGTGATGACTGGCCATGAGTAACACTGTATTTTTTGACCAAGATGTACCTTACTTCTATTATTCTTATCAAAGTGTCTCCAGTCTCCCTTTGTGTAATGAGCAGTGTAGTCATACAGGTTTTGAATGTGTCCGCGGATCTGGATGCCTCTGTAAGTTTATTCTCTTTATAGTATTTGATCTTTCGTAAATAATTCATAGGTTATATACTGGAGAGCTGTTACTTCCACTTTCCATTTTGATATCTCCTATTAATTTCGTTGTTTCCGATTCTGAAAAACAGTTTATAAGGCAACGTTTCTGAACCATTTACGAAAAATTAAGTCTATAAACGGAAAAAAATTGACAGAGACATCCCAATCCTGTATGACCACAACACTACCTATACAAATAAAGATAGACACTTAGCTAAGTATGGCAGAAGTAAGGTACATCTTGGTCGAAAAATACTGTGCACCTCATGGCCAATCCTCATTTGTATTTTTTACAGTATGATTCCTTCTGCTAACAGTCGCCCAGAACTCTGAGAGGGATCTTATATCGATTAGGTGGCTGTCGCCTGTCGGATTCGTTCCTGATAATACGTAGTGTGGGTTGCATCAACTGAATAGTTAGGGGCAGCTGTATCAGCCTGTAAAAGGGAGAGCGAAGCAGGTTGTCACACTTGACGATTTTTACATTTGAAACCTCAGTGCTTACATTTTCCCTTTCTACCATTACTGTATCTCCTAACATGTAACCTTGGCTGCCTTTTCCCACAAATTCGAGGCCCTAGCAGCAGTTTCATTTTTAGAAAAAAAGCAATCCTTCTGATTACGCCGCGCGGGATTAGCCGCGCGGTCTCAGGCGCTGCAGTCATTGACTGTGCGGCTGGTCCCGGCGGAGGTTCGAGTCCTCCCTGGGGCAGGGGTGTGTGTGTTATGTCCTTAGGATAATTTAGTTTAAGTAGTGTGTAATCTTAGGGACTGATTATCTTAGCAGTTAAGTCTCATAAGATTTCACACACATTTGAACATTTGGTCTGATTACACTTTTCTGAGAACCTCTGACGAATCTAGGGTGGTTCTCACAGACGTTGGGGTTGGTTATATACACTCCTGGAAATTGAAATAAGAACACCGTGAATTCATTGTCCCAGGAAGGGGAAACTTTATTGACACATTCCTGGGGTCAGATACATCACATGATCACACTGACGGAACCACAGGCACATAGACACAGGCAACAGAGCATGCACAATGTCGGCACTAGTACAGTGTATATCCACCTTTCGCAGCAATGCAGGCTGCTATTCTCCCATGGAGACGATCGTAGAGATGCTGGATGTAGTCCTGTGGAACGGCTTGCCATGCCATTTCCACCTGGCGCCTCAGTTGGACCAGCGTTCGTGCTGGACGTGCAGACCGCGTGAGACGACGCTTCATCCAGTCCCAAACATGCTCAATGGGGGTGGGGGACAGATCTGGAGATCTTGCTGGCCAGGGCACGTTGGGTGGCACGGGATACATGCGGACGTGCATTGTCCTGTTGGAACAGCAAGTTCCCTTGCCGGTCTAGGAATGGTAGAACGATGGGTTCGATGACGGTTTGGATGTACCGTGCACTATTCAGTGTCCCCTCGACGATCACCAGAGGTGTACGGCCAGTGTAGGAGATCGCTCCCCACACCATGATGCCGGGTGTTGGCCCTGTGTGCCTCGGTCGTATGCAGTCCTGATTGTGGCGCTCACCTGCACTGCGCCAAACACGCATACGACCATCATTGGCACCAAGGCAGAAGCGACTCTCATCGCTGAAGACGACACGTCTCCATTCGTCCCTCCATTCACGCCTGTCGCGACACCACTGGAGGCGGGCTGCACGATGTTGGGGCGTGAGCGGAAGATGGCCTAACGGTGTGCGGGACTGTAGCCCAGCTTCATGGAGACGGTTGCGAATGGTCCTCGCCGATACCCCAGGAGCAACAGTGTCCCTAATTTGCTGGGAAGTGGCGGTGCGGTCCCCTACGGCACTGCGTAGGATCCTACGGTCTTGGCGTGCATCCGTGCGTCGCTGCGGTCCGGTCCCAGGTCGACGGGCACGTGCACCTTCCGCCGACCACTGGCGACAACATCGATGTACTGTGGAGACCTCACGCCCCACGTGTTGAGCAATTCGGCGGTACGTCCACCCGGCCTCCCGCATGCCCACTATACGCCCTCGCTCAAAGTACGTCAACTGCACATACGGTTCACGTCCACGCTGTCGCGGCATGCTATCAGTGTTAAAGACTGCGATGGAGCTCCGTATGCCACGGCAAACTGGCTGACAGTGACGGCGGCGGAGCACAAATGCTGCGCAGCTAGCGCCATTCGACGGCCAACACCGCGGTTCCTGGTGTGTCAGCTGTGCCGTGCGTGTGATCATTGCTTGTACAGCCCTCTCGCAGTGTCCGGAGCAAGTATGGTGGGTCTGACACACCGGTGTCAATGTGTTCTTCTTTCCATTTCCAGGAGTGTAGATAGGAGAACAGAAAAACAAAACAATGATATTGATAAAGCGCTAATATATATTTAAATCAGTGTACTTATAAAAACGAAGTATGGGCCAAGTGCAACTCTGAGAAAACACGCATGAAGAAGGAGCAGAGAGGCACAATAATGTTGAACAGAGACTGCACCGTGTTCAAAGATTTGGAGGCTAGAACAACCCTGCAACATTATTCCTCCCCACACCATAACATCTGGGGTACCAAAACAATCTTCTCTGACAGTGCAGCCGGGTGCATTACATTGCAACCCCTCCCCCCCCCCCCCCCCCCGTGACATATTGTTATCCTGACCCACAAAATTAAGAGTCAAATGCACTTTTAAGATCCAAGCTGAAATTACTGCGGCTACAGCTTGATAAACGCGAAGCATTAGCTGTGGATTCTAAAGTGGAGAATTGCATAATATTAAACATGATATTAAGTGAAGATGTAAAAACAAAAAAAGCTTTAAACGAACATTTTAATTTATTCAATTAAAACACAAACAGAAAAAGCAATGGACTATGGAAGAATTTCAGTTGATATTGGAAATCTGCCCTGCTGAATTACACCAAGTGAGTTGAATGTGAACGAAAACATGTCCTTTAGACGCAACTAATAAGATTCTAATTAAGTGAATGCAGTGACTGTTGTCCTGACAGTTAGACTGAGAAACACATGCATCTACTAAGCCACAGCTGGACTTGAGACAAATAACTACTATGATCTGACTAAATATGGGGGAAAGGGTTGTTCTAAGATGCAGATGCTGCTAATAATGCTCACTGTAAATAATCAGCAAGAGATGTGCACGGCGCTGCTGTCTTGCCGGCGTCTCTCAAGTACAGGGCGCGGGTTGTGCTTCTGCAAATACGAATTCTGGACGTAGATTGGCTGCGCACCATATGCACACATCTCTTCTTCTCTGAACGAACTTCTCAATCAACCTTCAGCTCCATCTGGGGACGCAGTCTAAATATTTTGATTCAATTGTACAGCATGCTCTTTCCTTCTTGCCAAACAAGACATGATCGCCAATTGCTGAATAAGGACACTCAGCCAAACAATGGCATGACAGCTTCTCACACAAGTATTCCCCAAGAAAAAAGCATCACATTAAAACTCCAGTGACTTTCCAATCCACATTTTTTTAAACTACTGCTTATTCTCAGACTTCCTGATGTCACAAGCATGTTTAACCATTTCATATTTTCGCTCCCGGTAACTAGTCTGGCACAAGAGGTCCTCGAAAAGTAGAAAACTGTGCCCGGGGATAGGCCCTTATATTTTGGCAAGCCCTGCGTCTTTAGGAAAGCATAAGATTGTTATCTGTCGACGGCACTCTTCACAACACGAGAGAGCACCAGCCACCACTGCTCGGCCACTAGGCTGGAGGCGAGTCATAAACGTACAATAGCACCGGTCTCTGGGGCTCGCCCGGTGAGGCTACTTTCACGACAGTAATACCTAACGCTACCTGCCTGTGCCAACGGCAGAGGTCGTGCTGGCTGCTCGGCCCCACTTTTTCCGTTATGTCAGATATCGCCCTGCCTGTCCTAGATCCACCGTACGCCCTGTTTCCATGCATTCTCAGAAAGTAAAAAGAAAAGGAAGACCTACACCATATTAATTGTAATTAAGATATGAAGCTAGTTAGAAGTCAGTAAATATAGCCAATCCAGCCCAATACACTTTTATAAAACATTATCATTTTCTCATTTTCCACCCCTTCATCATCCTCTAAGTAGAATGTTGTTGTTGTTGTGGTCTTCAGTCAAGAGACTGGTTTGATGCAGCTATCAATGCTACTCTATTCTGCGCAAACTTCTTCATCTCCAAGTAACCACTGCAGCCTACTGAATCTGATTACTGCATTCATCTCTTGTTCACTCTCTATGGTTTTTACGCTCCATGCTGCTCTCCAGTACTAAATTGGTGATCCCTTGATGCCTTAGAACATGTCCTACCAAACGATTCGAACAATATTTCGAAAGCCTCTATTCTATTCTTCTCTAAATTAGTTATCGTCCACGTCTCTTCCATACATGGTTACACGCCGTACAAATACTCTCAGAAATGACTTTCTGACCTTAAATATATACTCTATGTTAACAAATTTCTCTTCTTCAGAAACGCTTTCCTTGCCATAGCCGGTCTACATTTAATATCTTCTCTACTTCGACCACCATCAGTTATTTTGTTCCCCAAATAGCAAAACTCATTTACTACTTTAAATGTCTTATTTCCTAATCTAATTCCCTCAGCGTCACCTGATTTAATTCGAATACATTACCGTCGTTTCCCTTTTCTTTATGTTCATCTCAAATCCTTCTTTCAAGACATTGCCCATTCCGTTCAACTGCTCCTCTAGGTCCTTTGCTGTCTGTGACAGATTTACAATGTCTTCGGCAAACCGCAAAGTATTTATTTATTCTCCATGGATTTTAATCCCTAATCCAAATTTTTCTTTTTTTTTCGTGTACTGCTTGCTCAATACACAGATTGAATAAATTTGGGGTTAGGCTACAACCCTGTCTCACTCCTTTCGCAACCACTGATTCCCTTTCATGCCCCTCGACTCTTATACCTGCCATCTGGTTTCTGTACAAGTTGTAAATAGCCTTTTGCTCCCTGTATTTGACCCCTGCCATCTTCAGAATTTGAAAGAGAGTATTCCAGTCAACATTGTCAAAAGACTTCTCTAAGTAGGTTTGCCTTTCCTTAATCTATCTTCTAAAATAAGTCGTAGGGTCAGTATACCCTCACTTGTTCCAACATTTCTACGGAATCCAAACTGATCTTCCCAGATGTCGGCTTGTACCAGTTTTTCCATTCATCTGTAAACAATGTGTGTTAGTATTTTACAGCTGTGAGTTATTAAACTAATTTTCGATCATTTTCACACCTGTCAACGCCAGATTTCTTAGTGATTCGAATTGCTATATTCTTCCTGAAGTCCAAGGGTATTGAACCTGTCTCATACATCTTGCTCACCAGATGGTAGAGTTTTGTCAGGACTGGCTCTCCCAAGGCTATCAGCAGTCCTAATGGAATGTTGCCTACTCCCGGCTTATTGTTTCGACTTGGGTCTTTCAGTGGTCTGTCAAATTCTTCACGCAGTAACATATCTCCCATTTCATCTTCATTTACCTCCTATTTCATTTCCATAATATCGCCTTTAAGTACATCTCCCTTGTATGGACCCTCTATATACTCCTTCCACCTTTCTGCTTTTCCTTCTTTGCTTAGAACTGGGTTTCCATCTGAGCTCTTGATGTTCATGCAAGTGGTTCTCTTATCTCCAAAGGTCTCTTTAATTTTCCTGTAGGCAGTATCTATCTTACCCCTAGTGAGATAAGCCTCTACATCCTTACATTTGTCCTCTAGCCATGCCTGCTTAGCCATTTTGCACTTCCTGTCGATCTCATTTTTGAGACGTTTTTATTCCTTTTTGCCTACTTCATTTGCTGCATTTTTATATTTTCTCCTTTCATCAATTAAATTTAATATCTCTTCTGTTACCCAAGGTCTTCCGCCAGGTGTCGTCCTTTTACCTCCTTGATCCTCTGCTGCCTTTACTATTTCGTCTCTCAAAGCTACCAGTTCATCTTCAACTGTATTTCTTTCCCCAGTTCTTTTCAGTCGTTCCCTACAGCTCTGTCTGAAACTTTCTACAACTTCTGCTTCTTTCAGTTTATCCGGATCCCATCTCCTTAAATTCCCATCTTTTCGCAGTTTCTTCATTTTTAATCTACAGTTCATAACCAATAGATTGTGGTCACGATCCACATCTTTCCCTGGAAATATCTTACAATTTGAAACCTGGTTCCTAAATCTATGTCTTACCATTATTTAATCTATCTGAAACATTCCAGTGTCTCCAGGCCTCTGCCGCGTATGCAGCCTTCTTTCATGATTTTTAAATTTATATATAATATAATTAAGTTAGGCTCTGTGCAAAATTCTACCAGGTGGCTTCTCTCTCATTCCTTACCCCCTTTCCATATTCACCTACAACTTTTCCTTTTCTTCCTTTTCCTACTATCGAATTTCAGTAACCCACGACTATTAAATTTTCGTCTCCTTTCACTATCGGAATAATTACTTTTATCTATTATACATTTCTTCAACCTCTTCGTCATCTGCGGAGCTAGTTGGTATATAAACTTGTACTACTGTGGTAGGTGTGGGCTTCGTGTCTATCTTGGCTACAATAATGCATTGTTGTGCTGTTCACAGTAGCTTAGTCGCTCTCTTATTTTTTATTCATTCATAAACCTACTCCTGCATTACCCCTATTTGATTTTGTGTTTATAGCTCTGTATTCACCTGACCAGAAGTCTCGCTCCTCCTGCTGCCGAACTTCACTAATTCCCACCATATCTGACTTTAACCTATCCATTTCCCTTTTTAAATTTTCTATCCTACCTGCCCGATCAAGGGATCTGACATTCCATGCTCCGATAACGACGTCCTCCTGAGTAGTCCCCGACCAGAGATCAAAATGGGGGACTATTTTACCTCCGGAATATTTTACCCAAGAGGACGCCGTCATCATTTAATCATACAGTAAAGCTGCATGCCCTCGGGAAAAATTATGGCTGTAGTTTCAGCCGTTCGCAGTACCAGCACAGCAAGACCGTTTTGGTTAATGTTATAAGGCCAGATCAGTCAATCATTCAGACTGTTGCCCCTGCAACAACTGAGAAGTCTGCTGCCCCTCTTTATGAACCACACGTTTGTCTGGCCTCTCAACAGATACGCCTCAGTTGTGGTTGCACCTATGGTACGGCTATATGTATCGTTGAGGTACGCAAGCCTCCCCAATAGCGGCAAAGTCCACGGTTCATGGACGGGAGGATAAGTAGAGAATGATTCCCATATGAAATGGAAAGGGCGATGTCAAACAGCTTGCCGCTTTTCAACATGTTCGCATCTCTCGCCATTTGAGGGTACTCAATATTGCGAGCAGTAATGTCCAACATGATCGTTTCGGTGGTACAGCTGCTACAGTCTGAGTAGGCATAAAGTTGCATGGATATACGACTGCCAAATCTTTGAACACATTACAATCCGCGGTCAGGGTTATATGCAGTTTTTCAAGGTTATATCCCGTCATTACTTCGTTTTTGCGGGTGACAGTGCGTGACCCCATCGAACTGCGCAGGCTGACGAGCTCTCGGAACGAGTGGATATTCGGCGAATGGATTCGCCTGTCTGTTCTCCCCACTTAAATCTCATCGAGCACGTGTAAGGTACGTTGGGAAAACGTCTTGCGTCACGTTCACAGGCATCAATGATCATCCGACAGTGATGAGCAATGGAACAACGTACCACGGGAACTCCTTACTACCAATTTTGTGGCCAGCATAGGGCACGTTCCAAAGTATACGATGCTGTCTGAGGTAATCACACACCCTAGTAAGAAGCACTCACCACGTTTTTTAATATGCAGGGGACTGCCATAAATCGTGATGACTTCAGTGTCATTTCTGTTCGTTTCGTATTTCTTTCAATTACTTTCTGGAAGATCACATGTAAATTGAAGGGGGATTACTGTCATCAGCTGCAGCGGGACACTAAGCGAAATCAGCAGCGATGATCGAAAATGGGTACCCGACCAGAATTCGAACACGGAATCTCCTGCTAAGGTGGTGTAACAACTGTGCCATCCGAGACACAGTATTATCGCAACTGCACGGACTACCCACACTCCCACCGAGCGTCACCTATCCATAGTCCCTGCCCATTACACTCCTGATCGTTATTTAGAGATCCCGGTCCGGAACACGTTTTCGTTCGTCGCTGCTGGTTCCGCTTAATGTCTCACTGCACCTGATAGCAGTCATCCCCCTCCAATTTACATGAAGTGTTTCACAGATGCTCGATCTGCGTGGTTTCTGTTCTCTCGAAGGAACAGGCACCATGTATTCAAATAATTTCCCCAGCAGTTCTTTTTACGTGTGGTCCAAGCTACAGCGAGACATATTACTTGGCAGAGACACATCATGCGAAATTACTTTCGACGTAACACCGGTGTATTTTTATTTGTTTGTTAGGGAATTTACACTCGACACGCACCTTTCATCAGTGTTGAAAGTTTTGTCAACAGTTGTAAACAGTTCAGAGCGCCAACAATTTTTTCTTCAGCTGCATAGACGATGTTGTACCTTGCAGAGCAACACGTTGCATTAATGGTTTTAGCGTTACCTTCAAAATACTCACCAAATAGGTTTCTGAATCCTGTCACCATAGCACACGGTGGTCATAAGTTAGTAAATGTTTTCAACTGATTAGAAAACAGTTTCTTGATTAGTCTCTACAGGGTACCTTAACACAAAATTTAAACCGTGACTTGCAACGGTGGATGAAGTATGCTTGAGGTGTTGACTTCTTCATTATTTATTGTACGCATTTGTATACGCTACTCATGACGGATGCCGTCATCGCCTTCACCATAACATCTGCTAAAAACAAGTACCTCTATTCGAGTACCTGACTTTCGATTGCTAATCCAGACTGATCTTTGTCCTTCTAAAACGAAATGAATGATTATCATATCTTTATCTCTATGTACTTTCCGGAATTAATTCTCTTTGGGCCGGCCGCGGTGGCCGAGCGGTTCTAGGCGCTTCAGTCTGGAACCGCGCGACCGCTACGGTCGCAGGTTCGAATCCTGCCTCGGGCATGGATGTGTGTGATGTCCTTAGGTTAGTTAGATTTAAGTAGTTCTAAGTTCTAGGGGACTAATGACCTCAGATGTTAAGTCCCATAGTGCTCAGAGCCATAATTCTTTTTGGGTAACAGCTGTACACCACCATCATGTATCGGACACATACATGGCTGCATATAGTATCTATTTTTACCACTTTTCCATTTTAAAGTTTCTTTCTTTTGGGTGTAAGTGATGTATCTTATCTTTGATGGATTAGATTAGATTACAGTAGATTCAGTTTTCGTTTCATACCCTCAAAACTGAGATGATTTTCGTGGGTGTGCAGCAAGTCAGAAAGTATAACACAAAAAACATAAAACATCTGAATATAATACTCACTTCCCTCGTAATTTGTCAGGAGATTGTCAAAATATGTGAATATATTACAGTAAAGTAGACCTGTTAATATCTACAGAATTAATACGCTGTCAGAATAAAACTTAGTTATGCGCTTTTAGTAAATTTATCATACATAAAATATCTAATCTTGACTGTTGTGACCAATTCCTGCCAAAACTGAAATCTAATAGACATTTTTACGTAATCCTGTCTAACAGACCTTGTTAAGATGTACTGTGTATAAATTCCTATGGAATCAAACTGCTGAGGTCATCGGTTCCTACATTTACACGCTACTTAAACTAACTTATGCTAAGAACAACACACACATACACATGCAGGAGAGAAAACTCGAATCTCCGGCTGTAGGGGCCGCACAATTCGTGACATGGCGCCTCAAACCGTGCGGCCACTCCGCGAAGCCTTGTTAATATTTGCATCTATAGAGTAGAATGAATTGCCTATCAAAACGTCTTTCAAACTCCGTTTACACTTTACTTTATGTGAAACCAAGATATCAACGGTTTCCGGCAATTTATTGAAAATGTGTGTACCTGAATATAGGACTACTTTTTGGACCAAGGCAAGTGGTTTCAGGTCTTTATGTAAATTGTTCTTATTCCTAGTATTGATACTATGTATTGAGCTATTGGTTGGAAATAGAAACATATTACTCGCAACACATTTCATTAAAGAATAAATATGCCGAGAAGCAATGGTTAGAATACCGAGTTCCTTGAACAGGATCCTACATTGTGTTCTTTAATTTACACCAAAAATGAGTCTTATTGCATTCCTTTGCACTCTCAAAACTGTAGCTCGGTTTAACGAGTTCCCCTATATGACATGATAGAATAAAAGTAAGCAAAGTATGCAAGCTTTTTTATATTTATATCTCCTGTATCTTATATCAGTCGCCTAAAATACAGACTTGTCTAGGCACTTCAGCAGTTCGGTGGTATGCCCTTCCCAAGTGAATTTACTATCGAGTTGTAATCCCGGAAATTTAACACTGTCAAAAAATGGTTCAAATGACTCTGAGCACTATGGGACTTAACTTCTGAGGTCATCAGTCCCCTAGAACTTAGAACTACTTAAACCTAACTAACCTAAGGACATCACATACATCCATGCCCTAGGCAGGATTCGAACCTGCGACCGTACCGGTAACGCGGTTCCACACTGTAGCGCCTAGAACCGCTCGGCCACTCCGGCCGGATAACACTGTCAACCTCTTCGATCGGCATGTCTTCATAAGTTATATACCAGCTGGAAGGAAATCTCTTGCAGGTTCTGAGCGGCATACAGTAGGTTTTTTCAAAGTTTAATGACAGTGAATTAGCTTTAAACCATTTAGTAATGTCGGTAAAAATTTCATTAGCAGCCATTTCTAAATCTGTCCTTGACTGGCCCTGTGGCATTGTTCTGGCTGATCCAGTTTAGTTGTGCCCCTATATTTAACGTCCGGAATGATATTAGATTAATGTAGGTTCATTTCTAAGATTACTGGTTGTGGTCCATTAACGGACAAACCCTCTTTTGCTGCCAGAAAGGTGGACTAGCGACAGGCGTTACCTCCTAAATATAAAGCTCTGTAAAGCGGCCCGTGGACAGTTAAAATTATTGCGCAAAATTTCCAGACGAGCAATAACACTGAAAGTGTAGGGGGGAGACAGACGCTGCACAGTAAAGCTGAACATATCAATAACTGTTCAAGTAAGTTGTGCTGCTTCGAAATATTGTTCCGCTGTGGGTGTTATTGGCAACAGCCCTGCCAATTTCTCGCGTTCTACAGTCTCTGTATACGTTTGTGTTCTCTATTCGTTGTTTTTGGTGTGTAGAACATGAGTTCGATACATGAAGAAAGAGCGCTCTTATTAGAGTTCCGCTGTGGGTGTTATTGGCAACAGCCCTGCCAATTTCTCGCGTTCTACAGTCTCTGTATACGTTTGTGTTCTCTATTCGTTGTTTTTGGTGTGTAGAACATGAGTTCGATACATGAAGAAAGAGCGCTCTTATTAGAGTGCATCGAAATGTATAAATCATTGCCGACGCTATGGCGTGTTAGGGCTGAAGAATACAAAGCCAGAAACGTTAAGAATAAATCTGAGGATTTGTTGCTCAGGAAATACTGGAGTCGCTATCATGCAGCCAAGAAGGAAGGCGTTCTAAAAAAAGTTTTAAAAAATAATTAATGCAAATATATATATTGTGTGTGTGTGTATACATTATTTAGTCGAATACTTGTATATTCCTTTAGTGGACGTATAATTGCACGAAAAGGTGAAACTGCTCCTGCAAATTTCAACTGTTCGACAGAATTGCGCGTAACGAGGTATCGCAGCGTAATAGATAAGCAC
This sequence comes from Schistocerca gregaria, assembly GCF_023897955.1. Lineage (NCBI taxonomy): Eukaryota > Metazoa > Arthropoda > Insecta > Orthoptera > Acrididae > Schistocerca > Schistocerca gregaria. The sequence continues at coordinate 532,415,831 of NC_064920.1, forward strand.
TTATTTGGTGGATTTGTGTCTTTCAGTGTAATACTTCGTTTGTTGATCATGGGGATATGCGAGTTCGCATAAATTTACCCAGGAAGAGGGAGGGCGGCAAGATCCTGAAACTGCCATTTTTTTTAATGAGTTGGTCAGTCTTGAGATGTATCTTGCCACAAGAACTAAGTTTCATACGTGACACAATAAAATTCTGATATACCCAGGGAAACTGTCGTTTTCGACCGCAAAACGTGTGGAAGTGTTTTCAGTGGCACTCTTTATGCCACCCACTGTGACCTTTCCGAGTCGATTTTGAGCGTTGCTGGCCGGCCGCTGTGGCCGAGCGGTTCTAGGCGCTTCAGTCCGGAACCACGCAACCGCTACGGTCGCAGGTTCGCATCCTGCCTTGGGCATGGATGTGTGTGATGTCCTTAGGTCAGTTAGGTTTAAGTAGTTCTAAGTTTTGGGGACTGATGACCTCAGATGTTAAGTCCCATAGTGCTCAGAGCCATTTTTGAGCGTTGTTGTGTGTGGGGTGTTTTCCTCGAATAATTATAAGAAAGCCGCGTGATTTCACAGCTGGGCGTCATAGTTCTCACCGCCGTCGCAGGGGCGGCAAAAGAAGGGGTTAAATGTAGGCAAAAGGGGCTGTGGTGGCCTTCCCATTATGTGACACGTCCACAATGGCACTGGGCAGAATTGTGGTGAAATTTGATCCCAATGTGCCATCATCAACTCATCTTACACGTTACGTGAACTTCTGAGCTGTGGCCTTTTTTTACGTGTGCGTGGACACCATGCTGCTTGAAGCGTCATCGAATACGAGGGTTTGATAGCAAAACGCCACTCTTTAGCACAGTTACAGAGTCATCTTGTACGCACATTTGAGCCATATTTCAAACTTAAGCGTCGCAATGGGTGGGAATTACGGGATTTCGAAAAAATGACCCTGCAATTCTGTTGCGCATTGTAGCACCCCTTAAACTCTTAAAAGGTAATCGTTCTCTACGTCTCCTTTGGAGTACCTAAAGGGATCTCCGCAAATTGCTAATATCTTGTCAGGGAATCATACTTCTCGGCTTTCGTCTATAGAAATATCTGTTCTGTAACATGGCGAACTCTTTAAGAAAGTGCATTTCTACAGATCGTTGCATCAGCACAAATTAACGATTTTACTGAATATGCCAACTGGAAATACACGGCATCCCAAATGACGGGTTCCAACTTCACAAAATGAAACTCGTCTGCGTTATGGACCGCGTCATGCTGTATAACGATGTTCCATCATTTCGTCTTCTGCTGGCAGTGCACTTCAGCAGGGTATGTAAAACTTCTGGAGGAACAAAGATTTTTTATCTTCGATTTCGCGCTTCCTCGTTTTTGGACATCCAACCGTTGTACCACAGCTGGAAGGAAACTGATGATATCCGCACCAATAAAGAGACCTATTATACCGTTTTCGAATTTAATTTTTCCACCTTACGTTGATCGGGGTTTCCCTAGGATTTTTTTTCCACTGCATTTTGGAACAGCTTCAAAATCCTCAATGTGCGTTTGGAGTTGTCTTGTCCAGATTTTGCATTTATTAGGTAGCAGAAACTTCGAAGCGTCGGTATCCTTAGTGTACATTAGACTTCAGTGGGTGAACCTTCTCTTTGAAGACGAGGTTAGTTTGATAGCGTGGAGTAAACATTTTAATTCCGTCGCCCAATGATTGTGATTGTACAGCTTTTCAGGAAACATTCCGTCATTCGCAAATCCCCTCTGGCTGACAGGAATTCCGTCCCTTGATAAAAGGTAGGAATATGCAATCGCAGCCTAGTGGGGTCTCATTTTCATATAGTCGACGAAGCCAAGGAGGGGTATGGGGAGTAAGCTTTAGCACCAATCACAGTAAATTGGCAAAACTTTGGTCTTTAGAACTGAGGAAAATTATTGGCTGCGCTGCCATCATATACCAACTAAATTCAACACATTTTGTGACAAATTGTGGAAGACAATAACTGCCACGTAGTGCCATGTGTAAAGTTAGTATGAGTCACTTTACTAGCTCCCTCCTGCTGATACCTGATACCAGAGTAAAATATTTTCTGCGTTCACTACTCTGTGTGAACTACAGTGGTAGGACAGTACTATGGAAGTACCAAAAACACAACATATCACCATGCCTAATACGGTGTAGGAAACCCATTGACATTCAAAACAGCTTCCAGTCGTCTCGGAATGAATAAATACGGGTCCTGTACCGTTTTCAAGGAATTATTTTACTATTCCTCCTGCAAAATACGGCCAAGTTAAGGTAATGATGATGGTGGTCTCCAAATTAGACAGCAAATGATTAATAATACTGAGATCTGGTGACTTTGGTGGTAAGGGAGAGCCCACAACGCATCCTCGAACTCACAAAACAAGTCCTGGACGATTTGAGCTGTGTGGATGGCGGAGCTGTCGTCTTGGAGCACAGCATCATAATCGGAAAACAAGTATTGTACCATGGAGAGGACTTGATCAACCAAAATGTTCAAATAATCCTTGGAAGTAACGCGATCTGGCAGAGGAACCATGGTGTCCATGGAATACCACAACATGGCTGCCCCAATTATCTCCGAGTCACACCATGTTTCACTCTTGGTACTTAAACCGGGTTCATAACTTGGAAACAGTGTGAAAGAATAATTGCGCGACCAAACGGCATTCTTCCATTGCTCCACAGTCTAGGTTTTATGGCTTCGGCACTACATTTTCCTGTTAAGGGCATTTGCATCACTGATCTGTGGTTTAACAATTCCAGCTCGCCTTGTAATTCCATGTTTGTGGAGCTCCGTTTGAGTTGTTTTGGTGCTGACGTGGTTCGTGAGAGTGACAGTCAGTCCTCCGGTGACTTTTGCGGCTGGCGTCCTCTTATTTTGCGTCACAGTCCCCTTCAATGAACGTTTGTCACGATCACTCAACACACAATTTCGTCCGCCTTGGGACTTAGCGCATGATGTTTTTCAGCTTTTCCTGACTGCGTTATACATTTTCGATATTGTATTGTATTTTATGGAACTGTGGACCTAGAAACGACGGAGAGGCTTCGTCCCAGCCATAGCGCTCAGTGGTTCACAACCCCACAACAGGCTACAGCAGTCCACTCACTCCACCGTTGCCCCACACCGTATCCTGGGTTATTGTGCGGTTCGGCCCCCGGGAACGTCTCAGACCAGACGAGTGTAACCCAAGTGTTTGCTCGTACAGTAATTACGGTGTACGCATGCGTGGAGATAGTGTTTACACAGCAATCGCCAACATAGTGTAACTGAGGCGGAATAAGAGGAACCAGCCCGCATTCGCCGAGGCAGATGCAAAACCGCCTTAAAAACCATCCACAGACTGGCCGGCACACCCGACCTCGACACAAATCCGCCGGGCGGATTCGTGCCGGGGAGCGGGCACGTCTTCCCGCTCGGAAAGCAGTGCGTCAGACCGAACGGCTAACCGGGCGGACTAATTTTCGATATGGTTCCACTTTAAACACCTTGATTATGGAAGCACCCACCATACGAGGACCAATAATTCAGCCGCTTTCGAATGCACTGAGCTCTGACATAATGCACTCACAACAACACAGAACACCGTTCTGGTCATGACTGATATTTGCGATGAGGACATTGCACTGATGCCGTTCGCGCTCAAAACAACAGCGCGTCACCCCAGGCTTGGCTAACACCTGCATTTATATGTAAGCAAGCATTTCTCGCGTTGTTTCCACATTTTTTGCAAACCCTGTATGACGGAAGAACCAGCGGCAGAGGTCGTTTGGGAGGGGGAGTTGATATGCGTATAATTCGTCGCTCCTACCTCGAACAGATCTCCGCCACTTACCAGACGACCTCTGTTCTGTTGTTTACTGCAGGCTGGCTACATATGAACACAAACGAATCGGTGGACTTTGCTTGGAATACGGGCAACTTGCAACTGATGTAGAGGGATTATAGAGCATAGCATTTCTTCAGCGTCGCATCCTATTCAGTTATCCGAAAGAAACTAGTGACAACATTCCAAATGCAACACATAACCTTCCAAATCGTAATAAATTCAAATACATTCAGAGACATATACGCTACTATGTAAGTTACTGCAGACCAACGCACTTAGCTTTGAACATTGAGTTACAAATTTCTAATTTCCACAGAGCAACTACCGTTCGCTTCTGTTAACCTACTCGAAACTTTGAATAACAGCCCTTACCTCTTTGACCAAATTTGAGAATTTTAAATTGTCAAGAGCAGCATTCAGTCGTTGTTACCGACCTAGCTTTATTAAATCTGATAAAATGAAATGCGACAGGAGCCCGAACAACAGGTGTAGACGTATTAGGGCATGTATAACAACTCTGAAATACTGTATTGACAATGGCTAGTTAATAGCCAAAATCTGGTTCTGCTTTAATAAAGCTAGAAAGGAAACTACAACTGATTCCTGCTCTCTACCATTTTGGAAGTCATATCACTATTATAGAGTACAATCCACTGTCCTAATGAAAGAAAATTTGACATCTGATAATGATCTCTCCACATGACAAGAATGAAATTTTTCGTTATACTAATATAAGAAAACAGGGTGGGAAAAATAAAAGTATCCCCGCCGGAAAATGCTTCAGGCTTCCAGGGCAGATTATGTAATTTTTCCAACATGAACCATGGACCTTGCCGTTGGTGGGGAGGCTTGTGTGCCTCAACGATAGAGATAGCCGTACCGTAGGTGCAACCACACGGGGGGGGGGGGGGGGGTATCTGTTGAGAGGCCAGACAAACATGTGATTCCTGAAGAGGGGAAGCAGCCTTTTCAGTAGTTGCAGGGGCAGCAGTCTGGATGATTGACTGATCTGGTATTGTAACACTAACCAAAATGGCCTTGCTGTACTGGTACAGCAAGAGAAAACTACTGCCGTAATTTTTCCCGAAGGAATGCAGTTTTACTGTATGGTTAAATGATGATACCGTCCCCTTGGGTAAAATATACCGGAGGTAAAATAGTCCCCCATTCGGATCTCCGGGCGGGGACTACACAAGAGGATATCGTTATCAGGAGAAAGAAATCTGGCGTTCTACGGATCGGAGCGTGGAATGTCAGATCCCTTAATCGGGCAGGTAGGTTAGATAATTTAAAAAGGGAAATGGATAGGTTAAAGCTAGATATATTAGAAATTAGTGAGGTTCGGTGGCAGGAGGAACAAGACTTTTGGTCAACTGATTACAGGGTTATAAATACAAAATCAAATGGAGCTAATGCAGGAGTAGGTTTAATAATGAATAAAAAAATAGGAGTGCGGGTAAGCTACTACAAACAGCATAGTGAACGCATTATTGTGGCCACGATAGACACAAAGCCCATGCCTACTACACTAGTACAAGTTTATATGCCAACTAGCTCTGCAGATAATGAAGAAATTGATGAAATGTATGATGAAATAAAAGAAATTATTCAGATAGTGAAGGGTGATGCAAATTTAACAGTCGGGGTGACTGGAATTCGGTAGTAGGAAAAGGGAGAGAAGGAAACGTAGTACGTGAATATGGATTGGGGCTAAGAAATGAAAGAGGAAGCCGCCTGGTAGAATTTTGCACAGAGCATAACTTAATCATAGCTAACACTTGGTTCAAGAATCATAAAAGAAGGTTGTGTACATGGAAGAACCCTGGAGATACTAAAAGATATCTGATAGATTATATATTGGTAAGCCAGAGATTTAGGAACCAGGTTTTAAATTGTAAGACATTTCCAGGGGCGGATGTGGACTCTGACCACAGTCTATTTGTTATGAACTGTAGATTAAAACTGAAGAAACTCTAAAAAGGGGAGAGTTTAAGGAGATGGGACCTGGATAAACTGACTAAACCAGAGGTTGTACAGAGTTTCAGGGAGAGCATAAGGGAACAATGGACAGGAATGGGGGAAAGAAATACAGTACAAGAAGAATCGGTAGCTCTGAGGGATGAAATAGTGAAGGCAGCAGAGGTAAAAACACAACGGCTAGTAGAAACCCTTAGGTGACAGAAGAAATATTGAATTTAATTTATGAAACTAGAAAACATAAAAATGCAGTAGATGAAGCAGGTAGAAAGGAATACAAAGATCTCAAAAATGAGATCGACAGGAAGTGCAAAATGGCTAAGCAGGGATGGCTAGAGGACAAATGTAAGGATGTAGAGGCTTATCTCACTAGGAGTAAGATAGATACTGCCTACAGGAAAATTAAAAAGACCTTTGGAGAAAGGAGAACCACCTGCATGAATATCAAGAGCTTTTATGGAAACTCAGTTCTAAACTAAGAAGGGAAAGCAGAAAGGGGGAAGGAGTATATAGAGGGTCGATACAAGGACGATGTACTTGAAGACAATAGTATGGAAATGGAAGAGGATATAGATGAAGATGAAATGGGAGATATGATACTGCGTGAAGAGTTTGAGAGAGCACTGAAAGACCTGAGTCGAAACAAGGCCCCTCTGGAGTAGACAACATTCCATTAGGACTACTGACAACCTTGGGAGAGCCAGTCCTGACAAAACTGTACCAGCTGGTGAGCAAGATGCATGAGACAGGCGAAATACCCTCAGACTTCAAGAAGAATATAATAATTCAAATCCCAAAGAAAGCAGGTGCTGGCAGATGTGAAAATTGCCGAACTATCAATTTAATAAGTCCCAGCTGCAAAATACTAACGCGAATTCTTTACAGACGAATGGAAAAACTGGTAGATGCGGACCTCGAGGAGGATCAGTTTGGATTACGTAGAAATATTGGAACACGTGTGGCAATACTGACCTTACGACTTATCTTAGAAGAATAATTAAGAAAAGGGAAACCTACGTTTCTAGCATTTGTAGACTAGAAAAGTTTTTGACAATGTTGTTTGGAATACTCTCTTTCAAATTCTGAAGGTGGCAGGGGTAAAATACAGGGAGCGAAAGGCTATTTACAATTTGTACAAGAAGCACATGGCAGTTATAAGAGTCGAGGGACATGAAAAATAAGCAGTGGTTGGGAAGCTAGTGAGCCAAGGTTGTAGCCTATCCCCGATGTTATTCAATCTGTATATTGATCAAACAGTAAAGGAAACAAAAGAAAAGTTCGAAGTAGGTATTAAAATCCATGGAGAAGAAATAAAAACTATGAGGTTTGTCGATGACATTGTAACTCTGTCAGAGACAGCAAAGGACTTGGAAGAGCAGTTAAATGGAATGGACAGTGTCTTGAAAGGAGGGTATAAGATGAACATCAACAAAAGCAACACGAGGATAATGGAATGTAGTAGAAGTAAGTCGGGTGATGCTGAGGGAATTGGATTAGGAAATGAGACACTTAAAGTAGTATAGGAGTTTTGCTATTTGGGGAGCAAAACAAATCAATATGGGCGAAGCAGAGAGTATATAAAATGTAGACTGGCAATGGCCAGGAAAGTGTTTCTGAAGAAGAAAAATTTGTTATCACCGAGTATAGATTTAAATGTCAGGAAGTCGTTTCTGAAAGTATTTGAATGGAGTGTAGCCATGTGTGGAAGTGAAACGTGGGCGATAAATAGTTTAGAGAAGAAGAGAATAGAAGCTTTCGAAATGTGGTGCTACAGAAGAATGCTGAAGATTAGATAGGTGGATTATATAACTAATGAGGAGGTATTGAATAGAATTTGGGAGAAGAGGAGCTTGTGGCACAACTTGACTAGAAGAAGGGATCGGTTGGTGGGACATGTTCTGAGACATCGAGGGATCACCAATTTAGAATTGGAGGGCTGCGTGGAGGGTAAAATCGTAGAGGGAGACCAAGAGATGAGTACACTAAGCAGATTCAAAAGGATGTAAGCTGAAGTAGAGACTGGGAAATGAAGAAGCTTACACAGGATAGAGTAGCGTGAAGAGCTGCATCAAACCAGTCCCAGGACTGAAGACCACAACAACAACAAGCTGAGTTGTCTATCGTAAGATGCGTGAAATACTTTCGCTAGCCGGGGTGGCCGAGCAGTTCTAGGCGCTACAGTCTGGAACCACGCGACCACTACGGTCGCAGATTTGAATCCTGCGTCGGGCATGGATGTGTGTGATGTCCTTAGGTTAGTTAGGTTTAAGTAGTTCTAAGTTCTAGGGGACTGATGACCACAGATGTTAAGTCCCATAGTGCTCAGAGCCATTCGAACCATTCGAAATACTTTCCGGGCAAGTTTTATTAAGACCACACTTTATAGCTCGTTGGTTATGGAACAGCTGATCCAAGGTCCTTTATTGCCATCTTAACTTAGTTTAACTGGCTTCCAAGTAAAAAAAGAAATTGGAGAGTTTAGCATGTGGATGTCAATCATAAGAAGCAGGTTCGTTACATGTAAAAACCAGTTCGACCTTTCTATGGTCTCCGGGCATACCGAGTTTGTTGTGAGGTCAGTCTTATTAGCTACAGTTACAAGAGGAGCCCGCCTGCTCGTCATAATTGATTTCTACGAACTTAATAGTGTATGCAAGACTTGGACAGAAATGAACGCGAGAGAAGGGGGACCTCCAGATGTCCGAGCGTTTAGAGAAAAAAAGAAGTCGGCGCGGCTCGGGGGAAGCATGAGCCATTGAGATTTTACATTATTTACACTGCAAATAAACAGAAATAATTCTGACTGCAGTATATTTATTAATGTTTTCATAAAAGACATGAAAGAGGAAGACAAAGGAAAAATTTAAATTTCAAACAAATTTCGATAAAGTAAGTGTAAGACACACAAGAATTTTTTACACAAAATCAGATAACTTCAGTACGTGCTGGAGTGATATTCGTCGTAAAAACAGGGCAAGCAGTAATTTTCTCGGCACCTTGCAAACGCTATAAAAGCCGTATTTTTACACTTAAATGGTTGTTTTCTGTTTCTATAGAGAACAATATTTTCAGTGTGCTCTCACAATACTCTCTAAAGATCCACGTTACTCGGTCGAGAGGTGGCAAGCAAATGAGTTCCGTAGCCGCTGCAGCCGACGGGGCGATTTTACCTGCACCGGGAATCTGTTCTTCGCGAGCAGCTGTCGATGTCTGCCTGAAGGTAAAAATGAAACTGACGGAAGTTCTATCCGCTTTAATTACTATTCCTTACTGGAAAGTGACTTTCAGAGTCCTCGTTGACGCTGTATGTGCAACCATTTATTGACAATTTATTTGCAGTGCCAAATTTTCCTTTGCTTTTCCTTCTGATGTCTTTTATGAAATTATTTAAAAATACAGTATGTTGAACATTATTTCGGTTTATTTTCAGTGTAAGTAATGAGATAAAAAGCAAATTTTCGCGTAGGGGCTCGTCGCCAAGACTGTTGGATTACTGTCCTCCATTCTTTCCGCTCTGCCAGTCGCTGCCTGAAAACTATGCTTACATCAATGGTTCTTGACACATCCGAGAGGATGAAAAACGCTTTTTTAGGTTCGGTGCCTCAAGCGGTACAACAGGACCCCTTGAGGATCGCTTTGTAGTTTGTCCGTCCTCCTGTCCGTCTGCCCAACTGTTGATAACCCATTTTGTCAGGAACCAGTAGAGGTGTCAAGTTGAAATTCACGTCACATACTAAGGTCCACGGTCTCTTGGTGGTGTAAGAGCTTTAAGCATAAAAGCCAATGAAATCAAAAAATACTGCTATTTATGTCACATATTTTGATACTCGCAAATTCAATCGTCGAAGCTTATATGATACTCCCCGTTGACTTAAAATCATGAAATTCGGCAAGAAGCAAGGTTACAGTAGAAGTAAAGGGCAATTTCTGAAAATTTTTAAACTGTAGTTACAACACATTAAGAATATTTTTGCATTTTCAAACTTACACTACTAGCCATTAAAAGAGAAGAAGAAATGCAGATGATATACGGGTATTCATTGGACAAATATATTATACTAGAACTGACATGTGATTACATTTTCACGCAATTTGGGTGCATAGATCCTGAGAAATCAGTACCCACAACAACCACCTCTGGCTGTAATAACGGCCTTGATACGCCTGGGCATTGAGTCAAACAGAGCTTGGATGGCGTGTACAGGTACAGCTGTCCATGCAGCTTCAACACGATACCACAGTTCATCAAGAGTAGTGACTGGCGTATTGTCACGAGCCAGTTGTTCGGCCAACATTGACCAGACGATTTCAATTGGTGAGAGATCTGGAGAATGGGCTGGTCAGGGCAACAGTTGGACATTTTCTGTATCCAGAAAGACCCGTACAGGACCTACAACATGCGGTCGTGCATTATCCTTCTGAAATGTAGGGTTTCGCAGGGATCGAATGCAGGGTAGGGCCACGGGTCGTAACACATCTGAAATGTGACGTCCACTGTTCAAAGTGCCGTCAGTGCGAACAAGAGGTGACCAAGACGTGAAACCAATGGTACCCCATACAATCACGCCGGGCGATGATGAATACACGCTTCCAATGTGCCTTCACCGCGATGTCGCCAAACACGGATGCGACCATCATGATTCTGTAAACAGAACCTGGATTCATCCGAAAATATGACTTTTGCCATTCGTGTACCCAGGTTCTTCGTTGAGTACATCATCGCAGGCGCTCCTGTCTGTGATGCAGCGCCAAGGATAACCGCAGCCACGGTCTCCGAGCTGATAGTCGATGCTGCTCCAAACGTCGTCGAACTGTTCGTGCAGATAGTTGTGTCTTGGAAACGTCCCAATCTGTTGATTCAGGCATCGAGACGTGGCTGCACGATCCGTTACAGCCATGCGGATAAGATACCTGTCATCTCGACTGCTAGTGATACAAGGCCGTTGGGATCCAGCACGGCGTTCCGTATTACCCTCCTGAACCCACCGATTCCTTATTCTGCTGAAGTCATTGGATCTCGACCAACGCGAGCAGCAATATCGCGATGCGATAAACCGCAATCGCGATAGGCTACAATCCGACCTTTATCAAAGTCGGAAACGTGATGGTACGGTTTTCTCCTCCTTACACGAGGCATCACAATAACGTTTCACCAGGCAACGCCGGACAACTGCTGTTTGTGTATGAGAAATCGGTTGGAAATTTTTCTCGTGTCAGCAAGTTGTAGGTGTCGCCATCGGTGCCAACCTTGTATGAATGCTCTGAAAAGCTAATCAATCGCATATTACAGCACCTTCTTCGTGTCGGTTAAATTTCGCGTCTGTAGCACGTCATATTGGTGGTGTAGCAATTTTAATGGCAAGTAGTGTACATTGTGCTCATTATCTGTCAAAAATCTCAGGAACTATTGTAGCGATTTTGATCTGGTTTTGAAATTCTCTGCCGCAGTGTAAACGATGCTTTGGCCACCTAGCGGTGATAGCCATAAGACTTCCCGACTACCCTGCTGACAATACACATCTACGACACGAACACCATCTACAATGTTCCAGAGAAAAGTAATACTGGTAACTGAAGAAGCATTTCATTTCCTGTATTTTGGATGAGTTTCCGATGTCCCATAAAACATCTACTGAAGTGTTTCAAAGAACAGTTAAACATTTGTGTAACAATAGTAGCTCTTGAGCGACCTGTGTCATTTTGCTTCTCTGGAGCCTTTCGATAAATCTTACCAGTTACCGCAACATGGACGAGAGCATACGAAGTCAAATATAGGCAATTGGCAGTTAGCACAGCATATTAATATAACACCAAAATTAATAAAGTAAATGAAAAGTTACGATGGCAAATGCGAAATTACACAAAATATGTAAACTTAAAACTTCAAATTAAACATTTTCTAAAATCTTGGAACTCTCGGGACCGACTTAACAATCATATACAACCGTTCGCTCGACGAAAGATCCGTACCCAAAGACTGGAAAGCTGCACAGGTCACACCAATATTCAAGAACGGTAGTAGGAGTAATCCACTAAATTACAGGCCCATAACGTTAACGGCGATATGCAGAAGGATTTTAGAACATACATTGTTTTCGAACATTATGAATTACCTCGAAGAAAAAGGTCTATTGACACACAGTCAACATGGGTTTAGAAAACATCGTTCCTGTGAAACACAACTAGCTCTTTATTCACATTAAGTAACTGACGGAAAGTCATCGAGTACAACAGAAGGAATTTCTGGCGTTCCACAAGGTAGTGTTATAGGCCCTTTGCTGTTCCGTATCTATGTAAATGATTTTGGAGACAACATGAGCAGCCGTCTTCGGTTGTTTGCAGATGACGCTGTCATTTATCGACTAATAAAGTCATCAGAAGATAAAAAAAACTGCAAACGATTTAGAAAAGATATCTGAATGGTGCGAAAAGTAGCAGTTGACACTAAATAACAAAAAGTGTGAGGTCATCCACATGAGTGCTAAAAGGAACTCGTTAAACCTCGTTTACACGATAAATTAGTCTAATTAAGCCGTAAATTCAACTAAATACCTAGGTATTACAATTACGAACAACTTAAATTGGAAGTAACACATAGAAAATGTTGTGGGGAAGGCTAACCAAAGGCTGCGTTTTATTGGCAGGACACTTAGAAAATTTAACAGACCTATTAAGGAGACAGCCTACACTAAGCTCTAAGGTGTCCTCTTTTAGAATAATTACCAGGACTGACGGAGTACATCGAAAAGTTCAAAGAAGGGCAACACGTTTTGTATTATCGCGAAATATAGGTGAGAGTGTCACAGAAATGATACAGGATTTGGGCTGGAAATCATTAAAAGAAAGGCATTTTTCGTTGCGACGGAATCTTCTCACGAAATTCCAATCACCAACTTTCTCCTTCGAATGCGAAAATATTTTGTTGACACCGACCCACATAGGGAGGAACGATCACAAAGATAAAGTAATGGAAATCAGAGCTCGTAGGAAAGATATACGTGTTCATTCTGTCCGCGCGCTATACGAGATTGGAATAATAGAGAATTGTGAAGGTGGTTCGATGAACCCTCTGTCAGGCACTTCAATGTGATTTGCAGAGTATACATGTAGATGTAGATATCACGCCATTATTGATATCGATAACAGGCAAAAATCGTCCATATTCTCGATTACCGGGATGGATGTATTATTTACACACATAACGTAACTCTGTACGCAACCCATCGCGAGGCGGGTCCTACTCACACTTACCCGGATTCTTTTTCTAAATGCTTTCTCAGCCGAATCTCCCACGACTTCCTATTTAATTTTTTCTCACGCCTTGCTTATAGCGTAAATTTTGACGGAATAGATCACGACAAGTCGGCGCGGTCCCCTTGTTAGCCCCTCTTGGCAAATCGAGAGGACTGGTGTGCTGCTGAATGACGTCACCTGCTGAAGGACCGGGCTACAATTCCGGTGGCAGCGAAACCCAGCACGGCGCGACAGCTCAGCTGGGGCAGCGGATTTTCACATTTGCCGACCCCTGGGACTTGTAGCCACGTGTTGCCTGCGTGTCGGATACACGTGCAGCCGCGGCCGCCGCAACACACTGATTGCCCTGAGGGATTCACCGCGCACTCTGGCCAGACACCTGCCTATCGCCGTCAGTTGAACTCAACAATTACTAGAGGGAAGCGAGGCCACGACATTTTCTAATTTTCGTTTGCTTTCAGAAGCTATAAAGATTAGGCATCCTGTAGAAAGATTAACAACTGGCTATACTGTCAAGTACTTGAAGGTAAGGCCTTGCAGACTATTCATGCCAAAGTGTACGTTTTATTCTATAATCAGTGTGATCTGAGAAACAAATTCAGGGAGGAAGTACATACAGGACAATGAAAAATATTTTTAGTAGTTTTTACTAGGAAATAGGTTAATCTCAATGTTTTTTCGATGCAGAATCGATTTCTCACCTCATTTTCTATGACGTGTAGTTCTGTCACAACTTTACTTCCTCACAACTCATAAAATTACCATAACATTTATAATTGCAATGTAAAGTAATTCTTTTTCCTATGTACAGGAAACTTTTATTGAAGTGGAAAAAAATGAAAACTCTCTTTACTACAAACGAATTATATGTTTGCCACCTTATATTTGCTTTCTATGTTCTCCACGTTTAATGTAGCCTGTAGTATTCTTGGTCAAGTGAGTATTGGTATTCCGCAGACCTGATTCCATCATTGCCCTTGATCTTTTAATGAAAACTCTTACTTTGATCCACACTGATATGATTATTTACAGCGTAGATAATTAAAGTGATTATCGAAAATATGGATCTTGATGCACTCAAACGGTCTAACTTTGAAACTTCCAGGCAGATTAAAACTGTGTGCCGGATCGAGACTCAAATTCGGGACCTTTGCCTTTCGCGGGCAAGTGCTCTATCAACTGAGCTACCCAAGCACGACTCACTTCCCGTCCCCACAGCTTTACTTCTGCCAGTATCTCGTCTCCTACCTTCCAAACTTTACAGAAGCTCTCCTGCGAACACTGCAGAACTAGGACGCCGCTCCAGAGTGAAAAAAATCACATTCTGGCAGTCTAACTTTATCTATCACGATTGATGCAACAGAAGTATGATGTGGTTCCTTTTTGTTGCCAAAGAACTTAGGGTACGGCACCCTAAAACTGACATAACCAAACTCTCAAAAAATCATACACTCATTCTATTCATAAGGAAACCGAACACATCAAAATCTTCCTACTATTAGTTACATTGCCACTGTTTAGAAATAGACATAATTTGTTTTTCCATTAGAAACGTCGCCTTGGTGGTAAAAAATAATTCTGACAAATCGCACTTTAAGGCTGAAAATAAATGTTTACGTAATTCTATAGAATTTGCAACATTTACGCAAATAGTTACTAAGTACTTATCAAATTTCTGTTAAATTCACAGCAAAGTATGCCTGTCTGCTCTATTATTTATTATTGTCACATTTATTATACTATAATAATTTATAAGCGGTCAATATAATTTTTAAATGAGGTACACTTCATTCTAAAATATGATACAGTTGGCGTCCTAAAGTGATAGACTGTCGCCATCTCCGGCAGTGAATTAGTTGCTGAAAAAGAAAAGCCTCCAAACAAAAAAGGTGTAGGCCAAAGGCAGGAGAGCCAAAAAGCTCTGTCTTTGCAAAACTGTGGCAATTGCACATAAAAGAAAGGAACTTGAGAAGCGTGATTCTGATTCTGACATCTCTTTGAAGAGTAATAACAGCATCGATAATGTCGATCCCTTTGAAGAGTCCCCACTACAGTCCGATTAAAATTACTTGATAGTTGACGTTTGTCACTTGCCGCTACAGTGTTGTCACTTCGGCTGCCATCTACCGCTCGGTTATAGTTGATACACAAACACAGTGGGTCGCTTCACAAACACTTATAAGGTGTAACGCCGACCAGTGTTGGAGCGGTCTCCGCGAGATATGTCGGAAATACGAAATGCTCTATCGACTGCTGATTCTAAGTGACCAGTGATTGACCTGTAGCAAACGACGCGTTTTGTAGCCATGAATTTGAACTCATATCCTAAGCTAACCACTACCTGTGATGTGCAATGTACACGAGAAAACGGTGGCGAACAATCCGCGGCAGAACTAAAATCACGATCGCTTTGTTCACGACGATTAAAGTTAATTAGTACGAGAAAACTCAAGAAAAAAAATCAAGTTTCAGTGCTTAAAGCGAACTGTAACATCTCGCTGCTGCTACGTGAGCAGACACGGTACGACCGATGAGTAGTCTTGGATGGAACTCATTTATAGGTTATAGGCGGCACAAGCAGATTGCAAACGAAAAACGAATGATAGATTGTTGTGGAAGTTTGTTAACAGCGGACAGTTCGGGCGTGACGTTGAACGTCCTGATTCAAGAAAGACGCATCCAACGTGTAACGTGTCAACTATCAAATAATTTTAATCGGACTACAGATCCTGTTGTAATGAGTGATCCAGCACACGTAGGTGCAGGAGATTGTATCTTGGCTAAATTTCGAGGAGGAAAGAGGAATTATCACAGCTACAAATATGTCTGCACAATACATAAAGTACTAGAAAATCATCTAGATATTATGGCTTTAGAGTCTGTGGACAAGGACACGTGAATAAAAGAGGCATTTCTCTTATTAATAAGAATGATATGATAGTGAAATTTCCAATTCCTCATGTCACTGTTGGGGTGGAAATTATCAAACGAGGAATCTGCTTTGTGTTTAATGGCCTGTGAACGTTCCTGAAAAAAAAAGACAGCGATCTTCTTTTCTGTACGTTAGTGCTGATATATTAAGTATAATTTTTAAACGGTTTCTACTCATTGATGCTTGACTTTACAATATTAAAAATAGAAGAAATAAATAAAGAAATTTCTGTAGTTCACTCTGGAGTACGTTTTATGCCATAAATATTCTAGGAAACCTTCACAGAAAAATCCCTGCTCTAATTATGTAACACTGTGTGCGGTTTATATGTCATTTTTAAGACCTCAACCTTCTATCTTCAGTGTACATAAAAGTATCAAATGTATATCATATTTTGGACCAGCTGTTATCATATTTACCAATTTCAGTCCAACTTTAATATTTTCTAGTCTAAAATCTACGTTTAAAGACTTAAATATAGTGTCATTCTGAAGTAGCTTACACTCTCTCACATTTACAATTTTTACCTAACAGTTACTCCTTTTCATTTCGAAGATAAAAGCAAGTTTTTGTGATTTTTGTATGATATTTAGATCACATAATACAATTAATAACCTCCTTGAAAGGTACCCTCCCTCAAATTTATTTTTAGGGTTCCGTATCTTCGTCGATAAAAATGGAACCCTTACAGGATCATTTTGTGTATCTGTTCATCTGTCCGACTCTTGAGGAACATTTTTCTCAGGAACAGACCGAGGAATCAAGTTGAAATTGACATCACATACTAAGGTGTACTGTACTCCTTGGCGGGATGAAACATTTAAGATCTTAAGTCAACGTATTCAAAAGACATCGCCATTTTTATACTGCCAAACTCACACATCGAAGCCTATAGGGCACTTATTTTTAACCTAGAATCACGGAATTTGGAGGAAGCAAAGTTTTACTGTAAAAGTAAAGGAAAAAATCCAGAAATAGGCATTTAATAACTATACCACATGATTTTTTTTTGCCGCTCCAGAGTTATATTGTATTCATAGTGTGTAAAAAGCTTAGGAAGTACTGTAAGGATTCTGATCTAGTTTTCAGTAACAGGTAGAGTGATTCACGAGGAAAGTTTGTGTGTATAATTTACAAATATTTCGTGCTGATTGTCTGAGCTGCAGAAATTGAGACGATGCCTTTGCCATGTAGTTTTTTGTGGTAGAGGATATTATTTTTCATAGTTACTGGAAAATTTCTCAATCTTTGGGCAAGGCTTTCACACACTGCTCCATTAGGCCCAACTTAACATGTAGAGGTAGTAATAGAACTTTTTTACCGATCCATAAGGTTCTTGAACAAAAAGAAGGGCCAAAGACCTTGTTATAGCAAGCACGTCCCACCAAAAAGAAATTAGTGACATCCAGCTAACATCACGCTAATACCGTGCAACGCCGCCCCTAGCCCTAATCAAGGACTCGAATCGGAGAGGGAGAGAGTCCACAAGTTTTTTCAGGTGTGTCCTGTGGTGTCACCGCCAGACACCACACTTGCTAGGTGGTAGCCTTTAAATCGGTCCGGTCCGTTAGTATACGTCGGACCCGCCTGTCGCCACTATCAGTGATTGCAGACCGAGCGCCGCCACACGGCAGGTCTAGAGAGACCTCCTAGCACTCGCCCCAGCTGTACAACCGACTTTGCTAGCGATGGTTACTGACAAAATACGCTCTCATTTGCCGAGACGATAGTTTAGCATAGCCTTCAGCTATGTCATTTGCTACGACCTAGTAAGACGCCATTATCAGTTACTATTGACATTGTGAATCATGTACCGTCAAAACCGACGTTCATAATTAATGGATTAAAGTTAAATATTCCACCAGCTACGTCCGTTTTTCTAAATTCTAATTTCCTTGTCATGTTGCAGACCTCACGCCAGCCTGCGTGAACTAAAACGCGTGCATTTCCGCCTCCTCTAGTAACACGGTGTTGGCTCTCCTGCCAACCACAACATTTCCTACGCAGCTGAAACCAATCCCGTATAGAGCTACCAAGTTTCAGGGATTTTAACTGCTGCGTTTCAACCTCTGTTTCCAATAGTCACAGACATTTTATGTGGGATTAACCTGTGGTGAACCATCTTACCAATCGAGTTGCGGTAGTCTGAGTAAGTGTTCATCAAAACAGGTGCGTATATGTGCAGCTCTGTGAAAACAGCTCTTGTCTTCGCCGAACACAGGCGTACCCATAGTATTCTCATTGCGAATATGTAGAAGAAAGGATGAGACTTGATCACCGAGAATATTGAAACAAACATCCTGGTCTTATATGAGCGAGTAAGTGTAAAGTACGATAAACGTCTCCAAATCACCACAAAACCACCTCCAACATCACCCACAAGCTCCACACACTGAGAGTGAAACACCTCATGGGACCGTCGATACTCTCGCCACCTTGAATCATTTGAGGCGAGATAAAAACGCGGCTCAAGGAAACACACAACACGCCTGCAATCAGCTATTGTCCAATCGTTCTGTTTTTAGGCCCACTTTTTTACGGCCGCTGTTGTTGAACATCGCTGTCGCTCTTTGTAGACACGTAGCTCAATCCGCCTTGATACACTAAACAATCTGACAAATTCGTTCTCGGTGTTGGCGCCGGTGGCGACACCTACAACGCACTGACAGGAGGAAAGTTTCCAACCGATCTCTCATACTCAAACAGGAGTTGACCGGCGTAGCCTGGTGAAACGTTGTTGTGATGCCTCGTGTAAGGAGGATAAATGCGTACCATCACGTTCCTGTCTTTGATAAAGATCGGATTGTAGTCTTACCGACTCAGCACAACCAGGAGCACCTCCGACGATGCCCAACGTAGCTTTCGACGAAACGTCAGGGATAGAAGAGTTCCATGGACCACGGCCATAGAAGCCGGAAGAATTCTCAGGAGCTTAATTCTGTTTACTGACAGTTAATCCACCATGGAATAAAGAATTTCGACGATTTTTGCCTGATATCCATATCGATAATGGCAAGGTATCAAAATATGTGACAAAATTGCCGTATCTTTAATTTCGTTGACGTAGAAGCTTGCATGTGGTGCGGTGCAAATGGAGCGTAGACCTTAGTACACGGCATAAATTTCAACTCGATACATCTACAAGTTGCTGACAAAAAAGGGGTCTTAACAGGCTGATAGACAAAGAGGGTGTAACAAATGACAAAAGAAATATTTTTCGTGTGATATAATTACAAATTAATAATTTTCGGTTTCTTTCCTTTGCTTTTACAGTGAAACCTTTTTTCCTGCCAAATTTAATGGTTCTGTGTCAAAGCAGAGTGCCCTATAGGTTTTGAGGAGTGCGTTTACTTGTGTCAAAACATGTGACTTCAATTGACGTATCTTAAGATTGCACTGGTGTAGATGCTGAAATTTTTTACAGTAGGTGTAGATCTTAGCATCTGACATAAATTTGAAATTCATACGTCTACCATTTTTATGAGACAAATGGGTGGTAAGAGACGGACAGACAGTAGGATAACAAATGAAAAAAAAATTGTTTCATGCAATGAGTACAAATTAACAAATTTCGGATTTTTTCCTTTATTTTTACTGTGAAACCTTGTTCCTTACCAAATTTTATGATTCTAGGTCAGTGAGAAGTTTCTTATAGGTTCTGATGAGTGAGCTTGCGAGTATCAAAATATATGACGTAAATGGCCGTATCTTTTGATCACATTTACTTAGGAACTGAAGTTTGTTGCACGACCGAGGGACCATAGACTTTAGTATTAATACATCCCCTTAGAAAAATTTATAAATGACAGTGCTGGAAAACCTCTTCGTTATTTGATTTTCAAACAGCTGAGTAAAACTGAACGTAATCAGACATTTCTCTCTTTACTTATTCTGATGCACTTTAAACTGACCCACAATATTTTTTTTTAGCGCAACGCAATCTGACTTTCAATAATCCCATCAAAAGAATGGCCCTGACTAACAATAACATAAACCTTTCATGAATCAGTTCCCTCACAAGAATCTTCGTTACTCAAACTACTGCAATACAGCGAGCGCCAATACTGTCAGCCAAATAAAAGATTCTAACTACTGAAGGCACTAAGTACTGATAGGCATAGTTAGCAAATGAAGGATTTTGATAGAGAACAAACTATGTATTTACCTTAATAGTGTTCAAAAGTCATAATATATACAACAGTTCATGACATCCAGTCTTACATTCCTTTTTCTGACGGACACACGTCCAGATCGTCCGCTCTCAAAACTCTGCCATCTATCTTCCCACATCCACCACTGCTGACGGCTCACCTTCAACTGCGCAACGCTACGCGCTTTTCACATCCAACTGCCTAACAGTACACAAACGAATATTCCAACAATGAGTCCAACCAGCCACAGACTGCACACAGCACAGTCAGTGATTTTCATACAGAGTGCTACGTGGCGTTACCAACATAAAAACCTAAACAGCCTACTTACAGTATGTGACATAAATGTCAACTTCATACCTCTACCCGTTCCCTGGAAAAAGAGTTTTTAACAGTCGGAAAAGCAGAACGACAGACAAACAAAAAAGTGATCCTATAAGGGTCTCGCTTTCTACATCTACATCTACATCTACATGATTACTCTTTACTCTGCAATTCACATTTAAGTGGTTGGCAGAGGGTTCATCGAACCACAATCATACTATCTGTCTACCATTCCATTCCCGAACAGCGCGCGGGGAAAGCGAACACCTAAAGCTTTCTGTTCGAGCTCTGATTTCTCTTATTTTATTTTGATGATCATTCCTACCTATGTAGTTTGGGCTCAACAAAATATTTTAGCATTCGGAAGAGAAAGTTGGTGACTGAAATTTCGCACATAGATCTCGCCGCGACGAAAAATGTATTTGCTTTAATGACTTCCATCCCAACTCGCGTATCATATCTGCCACACTCTCTCCCCTATTGTGTGATAATACAAAAAGAGCTGCCCTTTTTTGCACCCTTTCGATGTCCTCCGTCAATCCCACCTGGTAAGGATCGCACACCGCGCAGCAATATTCTAACACAGGACGAACGAGTGTAGTGTAAACTGTCTCTTTAGTGGACTTGTTGGATCTTCTGAGTGTCCTGCTAATGAAACGCAACCTTTGGCTCGCCTTCCCCACAATATTATCTATGTGGTCTTTCCAACTGAAGTAGTTCGTAATTTTAACACCCAGGTACTTAGTTGAATTGACAGCCTTGAGAATTGTACTATTTATCGAGTAATCGAATTCCAACGGATTTCTTTTGGAACTCATGTGGATCATCTCACACTTTTCGTTATTTAGCGTCAACTGCCACCTGACACACCATACAGCAATCTTTTCTAAATCGCTTTGCAGCTGATACTGGTCTTCGGATGACCTTACTAGACGGTAAATTACAGCATCATCTGCGAACAGTCTAAGAGAACTGCTCAGATTGTCACCCAGGTCATTTATATAGATCAGGATCAGCAGAGGTCCCAGGACGCTTCCCTGGGGAACACCTGGTATCACTTCAGTTTTACTCGATGATTTGCCGTCTATTACTACGAACTGCGACCTTCCTGACAGGAAATCACGAATCCAGTCGCACAACTGAGATGGTACCCCATAGGCCCTCAGCTTGATTAGAAGTCGCTTGTGAGGAAAATCTAGAAATACGAAAAAATGGTTCAAATGGCTCTGAGCACTATGGGACTTAACAGCTGTGGTCATCAGTCCCCTAGAACTTAGAACTACTTAAACCTAACTAACCTAAGGACATCACACACATCCATGCCCAAAGCAGGATTCGAACCTGCGACCGTAGCAGCCGCACGGTTCCGGACTGCGCGCCTAGAACCGCGAGACCACCGCGGCCGGCTCTAGAAATACGGAATCAACTTGAGATGCCCTGTCGATAGCGGCCATCACCGAATGAGGCGTACTACCCTAATTAATCACTCATTAATAAATTCAGATTTCTGTGTTCTCAAAGGCTTCTTATGCTTTGAGTAACGTAACTGTCGTATATTGACTGAGTGTGGCACAGCACCTTGGCCTCCTGTACCTTACCTAGTTAGTTTTCCTGTCTCATAGCCAAAATATCCTAGATCCTAGATACAGTTTAAACGGTTACTAACCAATCAGGTTACGTTAATCCCAATTAGACTGGCAGTTTGTATATGTTAACTGTTTTCAAACTCCGGATGTCACTTATTGATGGAGACACGCAAACGGTCGTTGAGTGGTACTTAAGATAGGTAAATAAATTAGTGAAATCAATGTGAAGTGAAGTAGAAATTATAAAATAAATGAAAAACTTAGTTTAGTTTAGAAGAGTTACACACTGGCAAACGGCGGGCAGAGCAGCAGGGGCAACGGCCGGCGCTTGCAAGTCAGAACATTGAGGAGAAGCCATCGCCCTCCCCACATAAGCAGAAGCTGTCGATTCAGCCGTCAGGGCAACTTCCGACCGGCTCACGTGTTGCTCAATTGTCACTTGTGACCAAAGGCCCTCCCCTGCATTCCAAGAGCCAATGACCGACGTTAAGAAGATTTTTCGAGAAGCTTGTCAACGTGACAGAAGAGGCAATGACCGTGAAGTCTTTCACCTCCAGTGAACTGAAGTAAATAAATACGTGAGATGCAGTGGGCCCGAGTAGTTTTCAGTTCACTTTCGGTTCGAGTTCAGTTCCAGTACAGTTCAGTCGGTGCTGAAGACCGTCATTCAGGAAGAGACTACATCGCATACAGAAGCGCTAAGTCCGCCGCTGTAAAGGAATAGCAAGCAGCAGCCTCGCCGCCAGAAGACAGAAGTTAGGAGGTATTTGATTTCTACGTACCCGGGTGACTCGTGAGGACGGGAAGGCCTCACATCAGCAGTCACCTGTGAGCTGGTGATGAAGATCTGACAGCCGAAGACTGGCAAGCTAGAATCCGATGTTTGAGTCTGGGACACTGTCCTTCCCCCACCGCGCCGCTCCGCCTGCCGACGCACAACGCTGACACACTCGGCCGCATAGAGAAGAGAAACACTGGGACGCCACATCCAAGATATCACCAGCCGATTCACGACTTCGTTCTCAATAATTAAACGGGCCACCTCACGATGCGCGTCTCCAGTCAACAGCGACACGAGATACACACCGCCAGGCGCAATCAGACAAGGCTTCGCAATCGACACAGTTGCCGCTCTCCCAGCCAGAACAATCCAGTAAGGAAACAATTGTACAAATCTTTCAATAAAAGTTATCTTATGTAAAAATGCTGTTTCATTCTACCTCACACCCGAGCCAAGGAAGAACCCATCCTGCCCACATGTTGTTAAGAGAGAAGAAGTAATGTATTTAGTGTTTTTCAATGCTTTAGAATGAAATGCCCTTTGCAGTAATGCTCATCCTGACAACAGACTAGCGTCAAAAGACGTTACCCAGTTACAGGGTGTACCAGCACAGGAGTGACGTCCATTGTACAGCGAGTCTCTGCAGCGGCGCCTCCCGCGCCTTACTTCGCAGTGGGAGTGTGGCAGTAGGTGGCGGCGCGCTCCACAGCAGCTGCCGGAGCGCTTGGCCGTGCATGACGGCGCCGTGCGTCTGCCAGGCGGCGCGGCCTCTTCCCTCTCATTAGTCGCGCTCTGCCCGGGACGGCCGGCTGCTCGTGCTCGTTTCTCAGCGCGCTGTTATGACGGCTGCAGACGGCTGCGACTCCACTTTCCGCGCTCCGCTTCTCCTGCCAGTCCTCTTTCGAGCCACTCTTCCGTCTTTTGCATACAGAGCCTCGTAATGAAACACAAAAAAAGTTAGTTCCGTAAACAACTCACCTTACTTCTCGACATAGTGCTCTGATAGGTATACATCTGGTCCCGGCGATCCTCCAGCTTTTTCATGCCGTCGGAAAAAAAGAGTCTCTCAAACACTGCAAAACACTCGTTGACTGCAACTGCTGCTTCCTCACCTGGTGAAAATTTCTTCCCAGCAATCTAAAATTTCAAGTTAGGGAACAGGAAGGAGTCACTTGGAGCTACGTCTCGTGAATACGGTGGATAAGGAAATAACTCAGAACCCAATTCATGCACTTTCGCCATTGTTACCGCTGACGTGTGGGGTTGTGCACTATCCTGGTGAAAGAGCACATTTTTAAATGCCAACTTTGACCTTTCTCAGCCGACAGTCCTGTAGTCTCAGCAATACTCCAAGTCTTCCAGGCCACAATGTTAGCATCTGCAAATGCCTCAAGGACACCATAGACTGCATGATTGCCCCAAACAACAGCCAAGGTAAGCCATGTTGAGCCTCCAAACACTGCTTGTACATCACAAGTGAATTGCAGACGTAGTCCACGAAACACATTGGGACCTCCAGTTAATTGCTGTTTATTAAACTGTCCAGCCAGGTGAATATCAATTTCTTTTAAGCTCCGATACACAGGTACACTACGCCACCAGCGACGACGGTAACCTAGATGTCGCAGAGGCATTGCTGAAGCACGTTAACACTCTGCAATTGATATTCACCTGGCTGGACAGTTTAATAAACAGCAATTAATTGGAGGTTCCAATGTGTTTCGTGGACTGCGTCTGCAATTCACTTGTGTTATACAAACAGTGCTTGGAGGCTCAACTGAGATCCACGGATAAAGCATAATGGGTCCCACCTATGGTAATATCTTGCCCCGAGTAATCCATGAGGATTACTCCTCGGGAATGCCAAAATACAGTGATCATCACCTCACCAGCTGAAAAATTGGACTTTGCCTTCTTCGGTGCACTTTCACCAGCCTTCATTGCTTTGACTGGTGTTTCGACTCTGGTGACTAATGATCGACCCAGGTTTCACCAGAGTCGCAAATCGGCGTAAAAAGTCTAGCGGATTGCGATTAAACATCGTCAGACATTGTACTGAAATGTTATGCCAGATGCGCATTTCGTCGGCAACCGCGCACACAGCTTCTTCGTACCCCATCTCCGTGCATGCTATTATGCACTCGCTCAGTTATGGCGCCCACAGCCTTAGCAATTTCACGAATTTTTACTCGGCGTCTCGCATTGCCATATGATGGATTTTATCAATGATTTCTTTTGTGGAGACCTCAGTCGGACGGCCGGAGCGCGTTTCGTCTTCGTTGCTTGTCCGCCCCTGTTTCATTAATTCAAGAGTAAATTGTCTTCAGCGAGGGAACATTATCCTCCTGAACATCGTCCAGTTGTGTTTTGATTTGTGTACCAATCCAACCCTTCAAATGAAAATGTTTAATAACAGAACGAAACTCGGCTTACTCCAGTCTCAGTTTCAGTTGACACACTGACCAATTCAGAATTGTACGTTGGTGAATACGATGCTTGGAACAATCAAGCTTATCAGCCGTGAAGCCACAACAAAAATATTCCATTCTTTCATGAAAATTTACCAGACTTATTAAAAACCCTCGTATTTCCATGTTCTTAATACACACTACCTGATCGCAAGTATTCGGACACACCTATCTAGTGCAGAATTGGCCAACAGATGTCACGAGGGGGCCATCCCGCCATGATGAAAGCAGACGGGAAGTACATAAGAAGTAACAGAGAACGGGTCGGTCAACAGAATTAAGATGTGCTTAATTTTAATTGGGGTTGATGAATTCGGCGATAAGCTAAGTAAATATGGCCACTCACCTAATTGACAGGGGGATAAGTAGGGCGGCTGCAGCGAGCTTAGGAGGGGAGAGAGAGAGAGAAGCAATGTTTTATTCTCCGTCTTCCAGTACTGACAACTCATTCGCGTATGTGCTTCGTGTCAGTCAGATGTTATGATATAAATATCAAATGGAAAAAAACGTGGATTTGAGAATGCGCATTATATAGAGACGGTCTTCTTCAAAAACAGTAAATGTTTGTAGTAAGAAATATGAAACTAAATTAAGGCTGTTGTAATACAACGCAATGAATAGAAGAGAAATGTCATTCAAAACATTTAATGAATATTTGTAATACTGCCCCGTGTTGCATAATGCGTTTAAATAAAAGTACATTTGCTGTCATTAACACTGACTGCCAATCCCGTCTATTGAGAGGAGGCGAAAATCTCGATAGGCTGCTGATCTCGAAGTGTGATGGGGTAAAGTTTCTCCGAATTTTAAATACGAAATCACGCATATTGACGGGATACATCGGTCTTCGTTGTGTTGCGTGGGGCATATAGTTTCTAGTAAAGCCATTTTTTGCATGAAATCAAGCTGCTGCAGAGTGGCAGCTATTCATCCAGTACGTAAAGAAACAAAATATATGGCTTCATGTTTTCTTACGGGGGGCAAAATTTCCTGTAATTTGGAGCTTAACTTTGTTGACAATGACAGAATGGATGACGATGTCGATGATTCAGATGATGATCCTGACTTTGTGCAAGAAGAACTGTGTCTAACTTCAAACGCGTATTTCTCGTTTTGATTTCGTAAATCGCTCCTTGAAACGTGTAGTTCTTTTCTGATGTTTCTTCATTTTCTGACTCATGAAACGTTTTTCCTTTTTGTTATAGGCAAACAGGAAAACTACGGGAAAAGACAGTACGTACTAGTGCAGCGAATGCAACGTAGCATTAAGCAAAAAGCCCTGTTTCACTTTAAAGTGTATCACACAAAAACATTATACTATGTGAAAGAAATGTGAAACAAAATGGTTCAAATGGCTCTGAGCACTATGGGACTTAACATCTGAGGTCATCAGTCCCCTAGAACTTAGAACTACTTAAACCTAACTAAACTAAGGACATCACACACATCCATGCCCGAGGCAGGATTCGAACCTGCGACCGTAGCAGTGGCGCGGTTCCAGACCGAAGCGCCTAGAACCGTACGGCCACCGCGCCCGCCAAATGTGTAACAGATTATAAATGTAATCGAGAAGAATTTCTGATTTTCAGCAAAGGTTAGTATCACAGTTAAATGTCGACTAGCTTCGTTAATAATAACAAATACTGAAAAACCGTAAAAATGACCGGCATTCTAAGAAATGGTAAAACTGACGTGGCCAACACTCTAAGTGCTAATCAGTAACTCATCCGCTCACACAGGCAACACAGTAGCGCTCCGTCAGGCAATTACAGTGTTAGAACTTTAGGGTGGCTGAGAGTAGTAGCAGTATGAAACTGAGGACAATCAACACGAAGTGTTCCGAATAGAGCCGACTTTTAACAGTCAGTACTTGGGGACCGGCAGCCAAGCTATAGCGTCGTTAGTATTGGGATCTCATAATATACTATCTTATGTAGCTTACCAGTTAATAATAAGACCGATACATAAGCGGTCTGAAGTGCCACCCTTCAATGTCAGTATTGTCTCAGGGGAAAAAAGTTTGACGACTACTTAGTTAGAATACGATATATACGATATTGTAGAGCCTGTGATATTCTGACTATGATGCAAAGTTCCTTTAAACAAGTATGAATCTCCAAAGGAATGGGCACTCCATTTCCAGAGGATCTTTGCATCGTAATTAGAATAACACAGGCGTTGCAATATCGTATTTATCTGCCTATACCGCCCAAGCGACTGTCAAGTACAGCGTCTCACCTGTACAGGAATATACTCAATGGTTGAACGAGTACAGGTCGTAGACGCGTGGTCGACGACACATGAAGTTTGGATCCGGCGCAGAGTCGTGTACGGCTAGCCAAATAGTAAGGCGGCATCTCGCGGTAATAGGGAAATCCAGATTCGAGCCCCCGTCCGCCAAAAGTTTTCATTGTCGTCATTCTATTCTACAGCTGATGATAGTCCTTATTCGCAATTGCGAATTCATTAAATGTGTTAATAAATGTAATGTATACTGAGTTAGAATGTAGACTTCACTCCAGATGTCAGCGTGTAACATCACTGCCTCCTCTAGTTTCGGCTCTTGAGGAAGAACGAGCTACAGTTCCACCATAGACATCCAGACAGCTCATTAACAATGTCCCCAACAGAATTCAAGGCTTCAGAGAGGAGAAAAGCGGACGTAGCCCATATTAATGTCCACTAGTGTGTGTCCGGACGCTTTTCGTTAGGTAGTGATCTATAGCCATAGATAGATTTTTTTGTCGACTAGCAACAGTCCTGGAAGAAAAGGCTTAGCCACAGTCTACACTAAGTTTTAACCAACATAAATCATTACCAGGCACAGTGCACACTTCTACGTCGTCTACGGCATGATGTTACGCGATCCCAGTCAGTCTAACCGTAGACAATCGCTTTTAGCATTGGATCTGTTTTATATAGACGGTGAACGATAGGACTTGGCTCTAAGCAAACACTTTGCTGCGCCATGACTTTTTAAAAATATGTCACCTGTAGATCCATCTCCATTCACGCGAAACCAATACTGAGTTTTTAACACCCAGTGCGAAAGATTTTAATTACGAAATGGGGTGTGGGCTATTGCGAAATTTCAGAAGAGGCTAAAATAGTGTGCACAGCCGCTAAGAGCACCGTCTGTGAAAGCGAAGGGTTTCGCTACAAGTCTGGGTCCGACACAAGAGATTTAATATGTCAAAAAGCTACGTAACAGTGTTGACCCGCTGCAAAGTGAGAGATCTATTTTGGTTAATATCTACTCGTCGTACAGCCGCAGAACTAATAGGAGAATAGGCAGACTAAGCACATCTATCTGAAAGCCTAATTCGGGCAAACAATGTATAAACCCATAAGGCCCCAAGAATCTACATAGAGCTACACTTTTCATTTCATTGTATGAGAACAATAATATAATTAATCTTTTCATCCTGGTTCTGCACTGCTTGTCAGTGAAACAGCAGCACTGTGGAGGCAGCAAGCGAGGAACGTCAGAGAAGACCACATGTTTGGACATCAAAAGATTAATACCTACAGTTCAACAGCAGAAAATAAGTACTACTAACGCCATTTACTTTCTACATATAAGGAGAGATTGCGCAGCGGATTTATAATTTGGAAATCATATTTTAATGTTGCATGCTTCTCAGAAGACTGTGTTATGCCTTCTGGAAGAAGAATAATAGTCTGCCAGCGCGTGTCTGAATTCGACAGCGGCAGCATTCTCAGCTATCGAGGTTGTTGGTCGCTAATGACTACCCTGCGAATATGCAATCTGTCGAGTCAGGAAATTTCAATACATCTAATACTTGACATCTAATACCATACAGATACCATATAATACCATTGCTACCGTTAATGAGCAAAGGATAGTACAACACAGGTGAACATGTCACGTTTATGTGTTTGTTTACATCTACATGCAGTGTTATCCAGAATAGTTTTGTGTGCATACAAAATACTTACCTGAACGGATTGCTCCCTGTAGTCTTGTGAAGTCCTCAGTGCACTTCAAACAGTGGTCGATACATACCATATGGCAGCTGCACTTCAGTTCCTTAGTGACAGTTGACAGTGAGCACATCGTTATTATGGTTCAAAAAATGAAGATATCCATTCATTAACGTGCTGAAAACTGTAGCACTCAGACAAGCACGTTTATCTATGCCGCAAATGTAACAACGTAGCGTGTCTGTATGGGGAGTGCAATGCACCCTTCAGCGCAAAAAGATAACACGTAGTAATAAAGGGCTACCATGACCTGGACGACCTCGTATAACAATTAAAACTGATGACAAATTCTTCAGAATTACTAGTTAGAGAAATAGATTCAACGAGCAGCACGAATTCGGGGAGAATTGGTATAAATGAGCAAGAAAAACATATCTGTTGCAACAGAAACTGGAGACTGGCGCTGGCTTGAAAGGACGTGTGGCAGCGAGGAATCCCCTTCTGAAGAAGAAACTAGAATGGGCTAGGAAACATGGTAAGTGGACACATGAAGAGCGAAAGAGTTTCACAGATGAATCAAAATTCGATATTTTTGGTACTAGACAGAAGACATTTGTCCGTCGAGGAGAAACGGTGGCCCAACAGTGCATTCTACCTACAGTTAAACATGGGGGAGGGGGGGGGGGGTGGCGTTCGATTACGGTTTGGAGATATTTTGCAAAGATACAGTTGACGACATTGTGGAAATAGAAGTGCGTGTGGATCAGAAGCACAACACCGTATAATGTAGTATCGTACGATACCATGTGGATTGCACTTAATGAAAAAAGGATTCACACTACAACAGCATAGTGATCAAAACATGTACAAGAAGTACATTGTATCAAAGATAAAACAATCGGTACTGAAAGATATGGTGTGGCCGTCCACAGCCCTGATTCTAATCTTACTGAAATGGTTTGGGATGAAGTGGATAGACGCATTCAGAAAACTCATACAAGAAGCAAGGAATATCTTTGGAATGACATTAAGGATGTGTGAAATCATATAGACTCGCTATTGCTAAAAAAACTTACTCATCGCATGCCCTGAATTTCTAAGACAGTCATTAAATTCTAAGAAGGATACTTTGGTCAAACTGAAATACATTTTTTTCTGTTTGTATGGGTTTTACGCATCCCGCAGCGCCGTCGAAAACCACACACGAGATTTTAATATCCTCTCACTCGCTAGGCGCAAACTATTAGTCCTACGTAAAAAATGAACTGGAGATTTTCTTAGAAAATGTAATGTAGTTGCTTTTTGTGCTGTCGTACGTTTTCACTGAAAACCACGGTTTCGGAGTTATCCAAGAAAAAAGCGTTTGACGGTCTTGAATAATTCGAAAACAACGAGCTCTAGCAAATAGACCCCAGTACAAAATTTAACTACATTAAATTTCATACAAAAAGCTCCTAATCATTTTTTTCTGTAGGACCAATAATCTGTGCGTAGGAACCGAGAGAGATATGAAAATCATGTGCTTGTTATTTAAAGCTTGCGGGTTGCATAAATAATATAGGTAGACGCAGCTGAATCACCCTGTACAGGTTTTAAGAGTATACAGGGTGTTCCAAAAAACCAGCGAAAGTACTTAGTATGTTGTGTGTGAAGGCACACTGATCGATCTTCGAGAAGAAAGTTACAGCTATGGCGCTGGAGATCGCATACGTCAATAAACCCAACATGAGCGGCACATCGCACTGTCTACGTTGCAAGCGGGCTTTGAACTGCGTACCACCTACGTCAGTGCAGAGCCTACATCAGTGGCGCTGAGCCTCACACACATGAGCCAATATGTGCAGCTGTCTTTGAAGGATTTTATCCGCTCCGGACGCGAGCAGTAAGGTCCTCCACTGCCGTTACAGGTGCGGCATACACCACACCCTTCATACCATCCCACGGAAAATAGCGGTGGGGTGTCAGATCTAGCAACTGTGCTGGCTATGGAAATGATCCACCCCTACCAGTCCATCGACTGGGATATTGCGAAGTTCAGCTGATTCCGCGCATCTACATCAAAGTGTGCTGGAACTCCGTTCTCTTGCATCTAAATGTGGCAATACATCAAATAATGTACACAAAACATATCTAATAAATGTGAGGTATATCAGTCCAGTTTGTTTGGCAGTAGATATAGCCCAATGATATCGTCACCTACTATCGCAGCCCAAATATGATTAATGTTAGATTTTTCATAGCTCAAACATCAATGTTGTGTAAATTTAATATGAGATCTCTAGCACAAATGAATTTGTCCGTGAATAGCACCAAGCTAGGGAATTGTGGTTGGATTATGCATTGTTGTAAATACCACTGTGCAAACTGCACCTGTCGTGGGTAGTGGTCTTTCCGCAATGCCTAGACCTTCTGCAGATGTTATGGACGGAACTGGTGTTCATAGGTATCTCGCCATGCGGCACTTTTACCCTGGTGCAGCGCCTGTAACATCTGCAGAGTGCTGGTGGCTGGGTCCTCTTTGAACATTGTCCTCCAGCTGTCGTGTTCGAGTGTGGACGACCCGCATCAGTTTCCAACAGCTATAAGAGGACAAACAGTAGACAGGCGATAGTAAAATCAAATGGCTCTGAGCACTATGGGACTCAACATCTGAAGTCATCAGTCCCCTAGACGTAGAACTATTTAAATCTAACTAACCTAAGGACATCACACACATCCATGCCCGAGGCAGGATTCGAACCTACGACCGTAGCGGTCATGCGGTTCCATACTGAAGCGCCTAGAACCGCACGGCCACGCCGGCCGGCCGGGCGATAGTATTTGCAAGTACCAAGCAATGGACATAAGTCGGTCAGAAAATACCTACATGCAATCCGGTTTCTCTGCGGCGTCTCTCGATGGCCGCGAACGTGGAATGACGTGGTGTACGCCTGTTTGGAAAAAGTTCCGCATACAATCTTGCATAAGCTGTACCATGAAATGTGCTTTGCCCTCTGCAAGCCCCGTGTCGGTCATTTACGCAGCTGTGTACTTGTAGACGTCGCACTGCTGTCAGCAATGTTACTACACCAGTAGTGATACAACGTCATGCGCACACGGGGTGCGTGGAGAAATGTAGCACAAGCACAGGAATGCTGTTAGGCTTACGTCGTCCATCCGCAGGACACAGACGGCTAAAAGGTTGTATACCTTCCTTATACAGACACTAAAACGGATCGGAACAAACCGTCAAACCGTTCTTACTCAGTCTTTGAGACATTCTCCAGCGCCTAAACTGTACGTTTCCGGTTTTGGGTTCCTTCTTAAAAACCAATCAGGTTTCCTTTCCGCATAATATAACAAGCGTCGTTGGTGTTTTTTTCTTTTTTTTTCTTTTGGCCAGTCTGTATGATTATAGTATTGGAGAATTGAAGTTTTGTTGTTGTTCACATTTGAACTGTCGGATAATAGTCGTGGTTTTTTGTATGTTAAAGTCGATGCAGAATCTCAAAAGCCTCACACGACTAGCGCAAGAGAGGACAGACCTGTTGTTGACTTGGCTTTGCAGAATCATACAGCCGCGTCACGTACCTCGAGTCAAGAAATGGACTTGGTTGCAGCAAGGCAGATATCCACGTCGTTGGTCTCTGATAGTTCGTTACAGATTAAAAAAAATGTGTTTATGATATATCCGTTTTGTTACCCCTATTACCTTTGTTTCCGTGAAATTACTGTCAGTACAGAGAAAAGTTCTGTAACACGTACGACACAAAACACAGAGTAGCACAACAATCCGGATGTGCAAAAGAACAAAGACGTGGTGTAGTTGCGGCAGCAGTAGCTCAGCGTGGACTCGTTGCGCCTTTCTCCCACTGCACTTAATGAACCCACACACGAGGCGCGTATCGGCAGCTCTTCATCAGTAAACCGACCAGTACTGTTGTGTATCGCTGATGACGTTCAACTAACACTGTCGGAGAAACAAACCCGAGACAGAACCGAGCTGTACTGAAGGCAAACTTGGGAGCGGAAGGTAAAGTGGTCATTACTCTTGTCAGCAGCGAGTACAGTGAGTGAATGGAAATGATTTATTTCCAAACTAGGAATAGAACTCATGCCGTCAACATTTCATTATTGTACATTTATTTCCAGTGCAGCAGAGATTCAGAGACAAACTGGGTAAGAAACCAAACGCAATACAAGTACTCAGTAACGAACCACCTAGGAGCGTGGGCCCCTTTTTCCAAAATGCTTTGAACATATTCCTGTACAATGTATGGAGAATTTCAGGAGAAATAATAAATATTTTAGGATGTAGTAGTTCAGACTGTTTCGTATAAAAAAATCCATATAACATGTCTCCAATTTGAATTGTTGACAAAGATACAGGTGGATACAGAGATACGTTTTCATTTCGCGTGATGGTTGGTACTCCTGATGCATAGACATCTACATCTACATGATTATTCTGCAATTCAAAATTGAGTGCCTGGTGGAGGGTTTATCGAACTATCTTTAAGCTAATCAAAATTTCCACGGGTGTACTGCCGGTCTACAGTGTCCAACGGGCACAATATTTCGGCGGTCATACATGTCTCCATCATCAGTTGAACTGACGGACTGAGCTCCTGTGAACGTGCCGGCACGGAGATCCGTACGCTATGGCTGCGTCAAACAGCTAAGTTCTCACGTCTCCTTGTCAAACCATCTCTGCAGGTTCCGTGCAAGACTGTCATCAATTTGAGTGGCATGGTGTTGACTGATGATGCGGTCTCGATTTTGCAGAAAGGTCTCAGCTTCGCTCCCACCCGCAAGTTCACTCCGGTCGCAGAAATTGTTAGTGCTGTTGAACAGGTTGCAGCTCGACTTCCGCCTGAATCAGCTGAGGAAATACGTCGTGATACTTGTCGTGCGTTGACGAAATCCAAGTCGATGAAGTCAAATATCACCAGTAAAGAGAGGGCAGCCATTCGTGATTTGAGGGAGCGCTCTGAAATTGTTGTCTTACCGGCTGACAAAGGCAATGCTATAGTTGTTGTCTCTCAAAAGGACTACACTGATAAGATGCAGAGCCTGCTAAATGACGATTCCTACCGGAAGATCAGCGTTGACCCTACAAAGAGGGTGAAGAACAAGACGAGGTCGCTTCTCAAGGACACAGATTTACCGGAGGGTGACGCTAAGAAATTGTTACCCCAAGGTCCGGTACTGCCTAGGCTATATGGACTCCCGAAGGTTCACAAAGAGGGGGTACCATTACGCCCCATTGTCAGCAACATCAGGGCACCTACATATTTTTTGGCCAAATACCTGACGGGAATATTAAGTCCTTATGTGGGTAAATGCCCTCACCACATTCGTAATTCCGTGGATTTTGTTAAACGCCTTGATAGCTTCAGGTTGGATGAGTCAGATATCATGGTGAGTTTTGACGTTTCCTTGTTTACGATGGTACCTCTGCGAGAGTCACTAGAATTGATTAGTCAGAAGTTTGACGAGAAGACCACTAAACTTTTTAGGCATGTCTTGACTTCCACGTATTTTCTTTTTAATGGAGAATACTACGAACAAACGGAGGGAGTCGCCATGGGTAGCCCACTCTCACCGGTGGTAGCGAATTTGTACATGGAGAACTTTGAGGACGAAGCCCTGTCATCATCCGAATGGAAACCTACTTGCTTTTTCCGTTACGTTGACGACCCGTTCGTCATCTGGCCAC
Organism: Schistocerca gregaria; assembly: GCF_023897955.1. Classification (NCBI taxonomy): domain Eukaryota; kingdom Metazoa; phylum Arthropoda; class Insecta; order Orthoptera; family Acrididae; genus Schistocerca; species Schistocerca gregaria. Next base: position 532,450,787 of record NC_064920.1, read on the forward strand.
ATGGTATGGATAAACTTCTTGACTTCCTTACACATCTAAACTCCATACACCCCAACATCAAATTCACTATGGAGACTGAAACGGAGGGTAAATTACCTTTCCTTGACGTCTTGATCAAGAGAAGGGCTGACGGCACTCTAGGTCATGGGGTGTATCGGAAGACAACGCACACTGATCTGTATTTGCACGCAGACAGCTGCCACCACCCTTCACAGAGGAATGGGGTACTGATAACTTTAGTACATAGGACGCCCACTATCTCTGACGCAGAGAGTATACCCCAGGAATTGGAACATCTGAGAACTGTATTTCGAAAAAATGGGTACTCAGAGTGGCAGATTCAACGTGCCTTCCGCCCAACCATTACAGCACAACCTGTGGAGGTGGATGAAATCACGAGGGTGGAGCTAGGCACTGCGTTTATTCCATGTACAGGCGCACTCTCGGGGAAAATCGTCCGCATTTTGTTGAAACACCGGGTCGGAACTGTGTTTTGTCCTCCGAACAAAACTCGTGCACTGGTGGGGAGTGCCAAAGATGGCCTCGGTTTGAGGAAGGACGGCGTGTACCAGATTCCGTGTCAATGTGGCAAGCCTCCTTGTCAAACCATCTCTATAGGTTCCGTGCAAGACTGTCATCAATTTGACGTCGGGATACTGCGACAGCGTTGTTAGAGAGGCCACGGAAATTCGCACCAATGACGACCTCATAAACCGTGACTGTTGATATAATCTTACCAAGGCTTGGGAACCAGCGATTGGGTTAATCAAGAGTAAATCTAGCAAACGTATAGTTGTGACGACCACGGCGGACAGAGCCATCACACCGACGTCATCTCAGACGCCGTCGGAATCTGTTCCACTGCGCGACCGCGGCGCGGGGCAAAGACGGCGGAGGGAGCGCGTCGCGGGCGGAGGGTATTTAAATCGGCCGCCGCCGCAGCCGAACCCAGTTCCCCCTGAGCAGCCATAGCGTACGGATCTCCGTGCCGGCACGTTCACAGGAGCTCAGTCCGTCAGTTCACCTGATGATGGCGACATGTATGATCGCCGAAATATTGTGCCCGTTGGACACTGTAGACCGGCAGTACACCTGTGGATATTTTGATCATCAAATACGCCGGGAGAAATCAAGAATCATATCTGTAAGCTCCTTGTCTACCGTCCCACTTTCGAATATCGCGCGGGAAAACGAACACACAAAAATCTTTCAGTGCGAGCTCTGATTTCTCTTATTTCATTTGATGATCATTTCTCCCTATGTAGGTGGGTGCCAATAAAATATTTTCACACTCTGAGGAGGAACGTAGTGATTGAATTCTTATGATAAGGTCTTGCTGTAGCGAAAAAGCCCCAGTTCGTGTATCATGGCCGTGGCTCTCTCTCCCCTATTTCGCGATAATACAAAACGGTATACCGTTCTATGAACTTGTTCGATATCCTCCGTCAATTCTATGTGATGCGGATCCCACACCGCACAGCAATACTCCAGAAGAGAGCGAACAAGCGTAGTGTAAGCAGCTTCTTACATGTTCGAAGTGTTCTACAAACAAATTGTAGTCTTTGGTTTGCTTTACCCGCAACTTTATCTATGTCATCTTTCCAGTTTAAGTTAATCGTAATTGTAATCCCTAAGTATTTAATTTTGTTTACAGCCTTTATTTATCGATTGCGATTTTTTAAAAATTGAAATAATGGAGTTGTGCTTGATTTTAAATACATGAATTTTTCAACGGTCATTGCGATTTGCTTAAGCATGGTGCACTTATTTATAAATGCTGCGGTGAGTTTGCAGATATGGTTTTCGTGTAGGGGTTTTGTAATGGAAACGCCGCTGCTGCTTGTAGAAGAATAGGGTAGATGATTTCCTGACCGCAGAGTACCAGATTCAAGAGTGTTTACTCGAGTTTTCACCAATCTGCGTTATACTGGCGCAGTGCCCAGCAGTCATGTCACATCTGAGCGTTCAAATGAATGTGGCTGAAGTACAAGACGCTATTCAGTTGGCAGAATGTAGTACTTCAACAAGCACACGCAGAGTTTCTAGACGTGGATGTGTTCCGTAAACAAGAATATAGCGGATATTAGTTATGCAGGCTTCTATCCCTATCATTTACAACAGATGGACCACAATAGAGACGAGATGAAGGTAAACATTTAGAATTTCTTGCTCGAAAGCTGCAAATCGCCGAGTAATACCATTAATATCGTTTGATAGTGTGGCCACTTTCTGTGAGTGTACTGTTGTCCCACCTAGGGCAAATTTGAAACTTTAAATAGGTCTCTGGCGCCTGTAATTAGTTTGTCGTTGCCGCCAGCATAGAGGTAATGTGGTCAGCGTATGTGGGAACACGCGTTAGCAGCTGGACAGCGCCGTATCGAAATGTAAACTGCCTTTTGAGGAACATGGTAACGTTCCTGCTCTTGCTTTCTTGGAATGTGGGTGGAATATTTTGAAGAATCGGACGAAAGCATTATTATAAAAATTTATTATATTCATTAACAAAAGAAGTGTTTGTGCTTCTTGTATTTATGCACCGCGAAGATGAGATTTTGCCAAGATGTTTGCGACTGTATAACCAACAAACGTAAGTAGCATTACGAAGCTGAACTGTGCTTCTTGTGTACAGATCTGTTTACAGAGAGAACGATGCCAATACTTGTTACCTTTATTGCTCTACCAAATCACAAAAAAATAGAATATTCTGAACTTCCTTGTACAATAATGAACAATCAGCAATTTGGTCCAGCCATACACTAACTATTAAACGGCTATCATATGTAAAGTGAAACTGACTATTTTCATTGAAGAATTTTGGGAATACATGAAATGTATTTACGAATTTGTTGTATGTTATTTGGAACTCGCCTTGTTACGTAGATAGTTAACACTCCCAAGAACTGTCTGTTACAGTGTGTACAATGAAAGGTTGTAGTCTATGTACCGTCGAAAGATGATTCTGGTCGGACATTGGCAAATACACAAAAGCACCACTCACGTTTTTATTTAGCAATGCTAAATGAACAGACATACACGAAGTGGTCAACTCTATAACCACATATATTATAAAAATGGATGTACACTAAAGAGCCAAAGAAACAGGCACACCTGTCTAATATCGTGTAGGGGCCTCGCGAGCACGAATAAGTGCCGCAACACTACTTAGCACGGACTCGACTAATGACTGAAGTAGTGTTAAAAGGAACTGACACCATGAATCCTGTAGGTTTGTCCATAAATCCGTAAGAGTACGAGGCAATGGAGTTCTCTTCTAAACAGCACATTGCAAGACAGCAGATATGCGCAATAATGTTCATGTCTGGGGAATTTGGTGGCCGGCGGAAGTGTTTAAACTCAGAAGAGCGCTCCTGGAGCCATTCTGTACCGGTTCTGGACGTGTGGGGTGTTGCACTGTCCTGCTATAATTAGCCAAGTCTGTCGGAATGCACAATGAACATGAATAGATGAAGGTGATCAGACAGGATGCTTACGTCGTGTCACCTGTCAGAGTCGTATCTAGACGTATCAGGGATCCCATATCACTCCGACTGCACACGCCCCAGGCCATTGCAGAGCCTCCATCAGCTTGAACAGTCCCCAGCTGACATGCAGGGTCCTCAGATTCATGAGATTGTCTCCATAATCGTACACGTCCATCTGCTCGATTACAATTTGAAACGAGACTCGTCCGTCCAGGGAACATTTTTCCAGTAACCAACAGTCCAATGTTGGTGCTGACGGGGCCAGGCGAGGCGTAAAGCTTCGTGTCGTGGAGTCGTCAAGGTTACACGAGTAGGTCTTCGGCTCTGAATGCTCATATCGATTTCGTTGAATGGTTAGCGTTCCAACACTTGTTGGTGGCCCAGCATTAAAATCTGCAGCAATTTTAGGAAGGTTTGCACTTCTATCACGTTGAATGATTCTCTTCAGTCGTCGTTGGTCCCGTTGTTGCAGAATCTTTCTCCGGCCGCAGCGATCTCGGAGGTTTGATGTTTCACCGGATCCCTAATATTCACGGTACACTGGCGAAATGGTCATACGGGAAAATTCCCACTTCATCGCTACCTCGGAGATACTGTCTCCCATCGCTCGAACGCCGACTATAACACCACGTTCAGATTCATCGTAGCAGCAACAACCGATCTAACAACTGCGCCAGTCACTTGTCTTACATAGGCGTTGCCGACGGCAGCGCCGTATCCTGCTTGTTTACATATCTCTGTATTTGAATACGTATGCCTATACCAGTTTCTTTGGCGCGTTGATGTATGCCTGTTTGTATTTCAGCCAAACTAGCTATGCATACATGTAACACTTTGTGTCTATAAGTGGGGGTAACAGCCAAGTCCCACTGGTGGCGCGTGGGGATGAAAACGGCGAGACGCTGAAGATGGACAGGTAGAAAGAGAAGGGAGTAGAAAATTGACTGAGAGAGGTGGGGGGGGGGGGGGGGGAGGAGGTGGACAGAGAGAAGGGGGACGAAGAATGGGCAGAGAGAGTAGGAAGGAGGAGTTGGCAGAAAGAGGGGGAGGAAGAAATGGACAGAGTGAGCAAAGAGAAGATGGACGAGGTGACGGACAGAGAAAGGTGGAGCAGGAGATATGTGCAATATTGTAGTATGTGCATGCAAAATTCTGGTATCACAGCGAAAACAATACCAACGTACCGATAAACTACGAGAGGCGCTTTTAACTAGTAGCTCACATCGGTAGTCTGACGGAAACCCACATCGCTCTGTGAGGGCACGTACATGTGTAGTGTGGTGTGACAGACAATTTTGTTTCTGCATCGACTTACAACCCCGACATCGAACATTTCTTGAAAATGACCTTCCAGAATGGTTGGAAACGGTTACTCTGGCGACAAGGATGGATATTTTCTTCCGGCACGACGGGGCCCTTGCACCCTCTAATCATCAGGTGACACATTCTCTAAATGTAACATTCCTTTTCTTGATCACCAAGATCGTCAGACATTATCCCTTCCAATTTATGCAAGTGGGGATTGTTGAAAGGCTAAGCCTCCAAGGAAAAAGTAAACAGAAGAGACAATTTGATTGTTCGGATTATGAAAAGTGCTAGCCTCACAAAAGAGCGCTACGATAACCTTACAAAAGATAAATCGAAAATGCATCGAAGTCATAAGTGGAATTTATGATAATGAACCAGCAATTTAATCACAATCCTTCGATTAACATGTTCTGTGACTTGTTTGGTTATATTCTAAAAGCTGTATCTATGTAAGCAATAAAAATTGGACGGATGTTATATGGATTGTTTTATTCGAGTTATTTTGTACTACTGGTTCCTACAATATCATTATTCCTCCCGAAACACGCTGTATATAAGACGAGAATTCAAAAAATATGTTACACGTTATTATGATAGGCCAAAGAAATTTCATTCAGTGCTGCATACACTTCAGACTGACGCAGAGACATGACACTATTTTTCAACATACTCACCAAGTGGTCCCGGCGGAGGTTCGAGTCCTCCCTCGGGCATGGGTGTGTGTGTGTTTGTCCTTAGGATAATTTAGGTTGAGTAGTGTGCAAGCTTAGGGACTGATGACCTTAGCAGTCAAGTCCCATAAGATTTCACACACATTTGAACATTTTTTGAACTCACCAAGTCTCTAAACAGCACTCGGAACGTCCTACCAATCGTTCAGTTCTTCGACGATAGTAATCCGCTTCTAGGTCATGGAGCCATTCGAGAACCTCTGTTTGAACGTCCTCATCGTTGGAAATTTACTTCCCTACATATGTTCTATCAGCTTGCCGAAAAGATGGAAACTGAACGGTGCAAAATCGGGCCTTCCCGATAAGCGCCTGTGCGTTACTGATAAATTTGTTGTCATCACTTCTCTTTAGCTGGACGAGACATTGCATTCGGTCTATATATTAGAATAATTTCAGGGCGAATCTGTAGGCAATAAGACGTTGTTGTTGTTGTGGTCTTCAGTCCTGAGACTGGTTTGATGCAGCTCTCCATGCTACTCTATCCTGTGCAAGCTTCATCTCCCAGTACCTATTCCAACCTGCATCCTTCTGAATCTGCTTAGTGTATTAATCTCTTGGTCTCCCTCTACGATTTTTAGCCTCCACGCTGCCCTCCAATGCAAAATTTGTGATCCCTTGATGCCTCAGAACATGTCCTACCAACCGATCCCTTCTTGTCGTCATGTTGTGCCACAAACTTCTCTTCTCCCCAATCCTACTCAATACCTCCTCATTAGTTACGTGATCTACCCACCTAATCTTCAACATTCTTCTGTAGCACCACATTTCGAAAGCTTCTATTCTCTTCTTGTCCAAATTATTTATTGTCCATGTTTCACATCCATACATGGGTACACTCCATACAAATACTTTCAGAAACGACTTCCTGACATTTAATTCTATACTCGATGTTAACAAATTTCTCTTCTTCAGAAACGCTTTCCTTGCCATTGCCAGACTACATTTTATATCCTCTCTACTTCGACCATCATCGGTTATTTTGCTCCCCAAATAGCAAAACTCCTTTACTACTTTAAGTGTCTCATTTCCTAATCTAATTCCCTCAGCATCACTCGACTTATTTCGACTACATTCCATTATCCTTTGCTTTTGTTGATGTTCATCTTATACCCTCCTTTCAAGACACTGTCCATTCCTTTCAACTGCTCTTATAAGTCCTTTGCTGTCTCTGACAGAATTACGATGTCATCGGCAAACCTCAAAGTTTTTATTTCTTCTCCATGGATTTTAATACCTACTCCGAATTTTTCTTTTGTTTCCTTCACTGCTTGCTCAATATACAGATTGAATAACATCGGGGAGAGACTACAACCCTGTCTCACTCCTTTCCCAACCACTGCTTCCCTTTCATGTCCCTCGACTCTTATAACTGCCATCTGGTTTCTGCACAAATTGTAAATAGCCTTTCGCTCCCTGTATTTTACGCCTGCCACCTTTAGAATTTGAAAGAGAGTATTCCAGTCAACGTTGTCAAAAGCTTTCTCTAAGTCTACAAATTCTAGAAACGAAGGTTTACCCTTCCTTAATCTAGCTTCTAAGATAAGTCGTGGGGCAGTATTGCCTCACGTGTTCCAATATTTCTACGGAATCCAGACCTTCCCCGAGGTCAGCTTCTACTAGTTTTTCCATTCGTCTGTAAAGAATTCGCGTTAGTATTTTGCAGCTGTGACTTATTAAACTGATTGTTCGATAATTTTCACATCTGTCAACACCTGTTTTCTTTGGGATTGGAATTATTATATTCTTCTTGAAGTCTGAGGGAATTTCGCCTGTCTCACACATCTCGCTCACCAGATGGTAGAGTTTTGACATGACTGGCTCTCCCAAGGCTGTCAGTAGTTCCAATGGAATGTTGTCTACTCCCGGGGCCTTGTTTCGACTCAGGTCTTTCAGTGCTCTGTCAAAGACGTATTGACCACAATAACCATACCGTCCCGCTTACTTCAATTTTTGCAGTAGGTTTCCAGCTGCCGTGCCTTTACACACACATACACACACGCGCACACGCACACGCACACGGAGACGGAGACGGAGACGGAGACGGAGAGGGAGAGGGAGAGGGAGAGGGAGAGATGCACACACACTCACACTGTGATGCACACGCAGTCTGTACGGCAGCAGAACGGTGTCCGCAGGATACCCGCAACATGTACCTATTGTCTGGCAACGCGCCACTCCTGTTGCGCAATGACTTACTTTCTGAAGATCCTACGTAAAAACAGATTGTAACTGCGGCCGTGAATACTGATTGCCGATCTTATGGCTGTGTCACAAAAATAAATATCGCGACTCGTAGACCTTGAGTTGGACGCGTATGCATTAGACGATAGTGCCCTTCCGCATACATTCAGCCAGCCGGAGACCCGCTGTCATCAGTCTCTCCAGCTCCTCCGCAGCCTCCCGGTGCGAGCCCTACATCAGCTGTAAGTCGGTCGTAAGAAAAAAAGGAAGGGCCTCCTCGCCCACCACCAAGTCCGGCGCTCTTAACCCAGTTGGACGGCTGCCCAGCTGAAACCACCGCCTCGTACGCACAGTCGCACTGCTCCACCTGCGGCTCAAGCCAGACACGCTGCGGCACCAGCCTAAACGTCAACACAAACACACAATTATCTTCTGCAGTGTACTGGGCATAAAATATGAACATGTTGGAGTCGATGCTGTGAACTAAAAATACACTCCTGGAAATTGAAATAAGAACACCGTGAATTCATTGTCCCAGGAAGGGGAAACTTTATTGACACATTCCTGGGGTCAGATACATCACATGATCACACTGACAGAACCACAGGCACATAGACACAGGCAACAGAGCATGCACAATGTCGGCACTAGTACAGTGTATATCCACCTTTCGCAGCAATGCAGGCTGCTATTCTCCCATGGAGACGATCGTAGAGATGCTGGATGCAGTCCTGTGGAACGGCTTACCATGCCATTTCCACCTGGCGCCTCAGTTGGACCAGCGTTCGTGCTGGACGTGCAGACCGCGTGAGACGACGCTTCATCCAGTCCCAAACATGCTCAATGGGGGACAGATCCGGAGATCTTGCTGGCCAGGGTAGTTGACTTACACCTTCTAGAGCACGTTGGGTGGCACGGGATACATGCGCACGTGCATTGTCCTGTTGGAACAGCAAGTTCCCTTGCCGGTCTAGGAATGGTAGAACGATGGGTTCGATGACAGTTTGGATGTACCGTGCACTATTCAGTGTCCCCTCGACGATCACCAGAGATGTACGGCCAGTGTAGGAGATCGCTCCCCACACCATGATGCCGGGTGTTGGCCCTGTGTGCCTCGGTCGTATGCAGTCCTGATTGTGGCGCTCACCTGCACTGCGCCAAACACGCATACGACCATCACTGGCACCAAGGCAGAAGCGAATCTCATCGCTGAAGACGACACGTCTCCATTCGTCCCTCCATTCACGCCTGTCGCGACACCACTGGAGGCGGGCTGCACGATGTTGGGGCGTGAGCGCAAGACGGCCTAACGGTGTGCGGGACCGTAGCCCAGCTGCATGGAGACGGTTGCGAATGGTCCTCGCCGATACCCCAGGAGCAACAGTGTCCCTAATTTGCTGGGAAGTGGCGGTGAGGTCCCCTACGGCACTGCGTAGGATCCTACGCTCTTGGCGTGCATCCGTGCGTCGCTGCGGTCCGGTCCCAGGTCGACGGGCACGTGCACCTTCCGCCGACCACTGGCGACAACATCGATGTACTGTGGAGACCTCACGCCCCACGTGTTGAGTAATTCGGCGGTACGTCCACCCGGCCTCCCGCATGCCCACTATACGCCCTCGCTCAAAGTCCGTCAACTGCACATACGGTTCACGACCACGCTGTCGCGGCATGCTACCAGTGTTGAAGACTGCGATGGAGCTCCGTATGCCACGGCAAACTGGCTGACACTGACGGCGGCGGTGCACAAATGCTGCGCAGCTAGCGCCATTCGACGGCCAACACCGCGGTTCCTGGTGTGTCCGCTGTGCCGTGCGTGTGATCATTGCTTGTACAGCCCTCTCGCAGTGTCCGGAGCAAGTATGGTGGGTCTGACACACCGGTGTCAATGTGTTCTTTTTTCCATTTCCAGGAGTGTATATATTCCAGCGCCTGAAGGCATTAGGAAACACACTTATGAAACAATGATTTGGTGACGCAGGTAAGGACGGGATCTGATCTATCCAGTTTGCAACATTCTGCATCGCTTACAGATTTCCGGCAATACTTGGGTACCTGTAAGACTTGCTCCTCGTTACAGAATAACTACATGTACATCCATACTCCGCAATCCACCTGACGGTGTGTAGCGGAGGGTACTTTGAGTACTTCTATCGGTTCTCTCTTTTATTCCAGTCTCGTATTATTTGTGGAAAGAAAGATTGTTGGTATGCCTTTGTGTGGGCTATAATCTCTCTGATTTCATCCTCATGGTCTCTTCGCGAGATATACGTAGGAGGGAGCAATATACTGCTTGACTCGTCGGTGAAGTCATGTTCTCGAAACTTCAACAAAAGTTCGTACCGAACTACTGAGCGTCTCTTCTGCAAAGTTTTCCACTGGAGTTTATCTATCATCTCCGTAACCCTTTCGCGATTACTAAATGAACCTGTAACGAAGCGCGCTGCTCTCCGTTTGGTCTTCTCTCTCTCTTCTATCAAACCTATCTGGTACGGACCTCACACTGGTTTGTAAAATTCAAGCAGTGGGAGAACAAGTGTACTGTAACCTACTTCCTTTGTTTTCTGATTGCATTTCCTTAGGATTCTTCCAATGAATCTCAGTCTGGCATCTGCTTTACCGACGATTAATTTTATATGGTCATTCCATTTTAAATCACTCCTAATGCCTACTCCCAGATAATTTATGGAATTAACTGGTTCCAGTTGCAGACCTGCTATATTTTAGCTAAATGATAAAGGATCTTTCTTTCTATGTATTCGCAGCACATTATACTTGTCTAAATTGAGATTCAGTTGCCATTCCCTGCACCATGTGTCAATTCGTTGCAGATCCTCCTGCATTTCGGTACAATTTTCCATTGTTACAACCTCTCGATATGCCACAGCATGATCCGCAAAAAGCCTCAGTGAACTTCCGATGTTATCCACAAGGTCATTTATGTACATTGTGAATAGCAACGGTCCTACGACACTCCCCTGCGGTACACCTGAAACCACTCTTACTTCGGAAGACTTCTCTCCATTGAGAATGACATGCTGCGTTCTGTTATCTAGGAACTCTTCAATCTAATCACACAATTGGTCTGATATTCCATATGCTCTTACGTTGTTCATTAAACGACTGTGGGGAACCGTATCTAACGCCTTGCGGAAGTCAAGAAACACGGCATCCTCATGAGAACCCTTGTCTATCGCCCTCTGAGTCTCGTGGACGAAGAGATGTAACTTACATCTACTGTGTGTCGGGGCCGCTCTCAGTTTACTCTTCGTACGTCTGTAGGTGCCGGCAGAAGATCGTAGTTACATCAGCGTCAACTAGTAATTAGAGCTCTCCAAAGGAGAACTTACAAAGAAGGGAAAGTGTCTTAGAAATAATAACAATTCAAATACTCCGCAGGCTGCGCGGGGTAGCAGCGTGGTCTGGGGCGCCTAGCCACTGTTCGCGCGGCTCCCCACTGTCGCAGGTTCCAGTCCTTCCTCGGGCATGGCTGTGTGTTTTGTCCTTAGCCTAAGTTAGTTTAAGTTAGATTAAGTAGTGTGTAAGTCTAGGGACCGATGACCTCAGCAGTTTGGTCCCATAGGAACTTAACGACAAATTTTCCAAATATTTCACTCGAGTAATCTTCCGTTAAAGTAAAACTCGTACAAAAAGTAAATTCGTGTGGCACGATTGTCTGGGGAGTCTCTCATGAGGAATTTTCAGATCCCCGTTTACAAATGATTTCGATTAGCCGTCTCTTCAGGGACTCGTATGTCCTTAACACACCCTAGGAATCCTACGGGGAAAGGGAGATCTACACTTCAGCGTGGAGACCCGAACCAAGCGTCGTTCCAGGCTTATCTTCACATCATTCAGTGGCGAGGGCTAGTGTAAAGACACACCAATATATTCCGGTATCTGACCAGAATTCAAGCCTTTAGGGCACCAGGCTTGCACGTTCATGTTATTTTTAGCCTTCACCAACTTCTATTCCTTCCTTTTGTAATACAATAAAAAAAACCATTTCATGCATCTTTCTAATTTTTGCTGTGTACTCTTTAACTGATTCAATTTACACCACTGGCCTTTAAAATTGCTACACCACGAAGATGACATGCTACAGACGCGAAATTTAACCGACAGGAAGAAGATGCTGTGATATGCAAATGATTAGCTTTTCATAGCATTCACGCAAGGTTGGCGCCGGTGGCGACACCTACAACGTGCTGACATGAGGAAAGTTTCCAAACGATGTCTCATACACAAACAGCAGTTGACCAGCGTTGCCTGGTGAAACGTTGTTGTGATGCCTCGTGTAAGGAGGAGAAATGCGTACCATCACGTTTCCGACTTCGATAAAGGCCGGATTGTAGCCTATCGCGATTACGGTTTATCGTATCGCGACACTGCTGCTCGCGTTGGTCGAGATCCAATGACTGTTAGCAGAATATGAAATCGGTGGGTTCCGGAGGGTAATACGGAACGCCGTGCAGGATCCCAACGACCTCGTATCACTAGCAGTCTAGATGACAGGCACCTTATTCGCGTGGCTGCAACGGATCGTGTAGCCACGTCTCGACCCCTGAGTCAACAGATGGGAACGTTTGCAAGACAATAACCATCTGCTCGAACAGTTCGACGACGTTTGCACCAGCATGGAGTGTCAGCTCGGAGACCATGGCTGCGGTTACCCTTGACGCTGGATCACAGACAGGAACGCCTGCGATGGTGTATTCAACAACGAACCTGGGTGCACGAATGACAAAACGTCATTTTTTCGGATGAATCCGGGTTCTGTTTACAGCGTCATGATGGTCGCATCCGTGTTTGGCGACGACACGGTCAACGGACATCGGAAGCGTATATTCGTCATCGCCATACTGGCGTATCACCGGTCGCGTTGGTATGGGGTGCCATTGGTTACACGCCTCGGTCGCTTCTTGTCCGCATTGACGGCATTTTCAACAGACGGCGCTACATTGCAGAGGTGTTACGACCCGAGGCTCAACCCTTCAATCGATCCCTGCGGAACCCAAGATTTTAGCAGGATAATGCACGACCGCATGTTGCAGATCCTGTACGGGCGTGTCTGGATACAGAAAATGTTCGATTGCTGCCCTGGCCAGCACATTCTCCAGATCTCTCACCAAGTGAAGACGTCTGGTCAATTGTGGCCGAGCAACTGGCTCGTCACAATACGCCAGTCACTACTCTTGATGAACTGTGGTATCGTGTTGAACCTGCATGGGCAGCTGTACCTGTACAAGCCATCCAAGCTTTGTTTGACTCAATGCCCAGGCGTATCAAGGCCGTTATTACGGCCAGAGGTTGTTGTTCTGGGTACTGATTTCTCAGGATCTATGCACCCATATTGCGTGAAAATGTAATCACATGTCAGTTCTAGTATAATATATTTGTCCAATGAATACCCGTCTGTCATCTGCATTTCTTCTCGGTGTAGCAATTTTAATGGCCAGTAGTGTATTTCAGAGACAAACCAATAGGCCAGGAAGACGAAAGTCTCCGTATATGGTCTTTGAAGTGCGGTACATCCGTAGATAGCTTCACAGCGAGTTGTGCTTCCTCAGTTGCCGGTACAAAGATTATTGTATAGAAAGCTCGCAACATTTTGGTTCCCAAATAGACAGGTCCTGCTCCTTCGTCAACGTATTCTCCCACACTTGTTGCTGCCATGCGGACTTTGTCGAAACTGCCAGAGCGCATCCATTCGCACGTGCTGTAACGACCGACCGTACATCTTAGCTACGCAGCTATAAATCTACTACGGACAGCGTGATCGGAAACGTTCCACCAACATGAGGTGACACGAGGGTGTGGCGCAGAACCCGTACTCCCTGCAGGCAGAATGCGAAGCGAGCAGAGGAGGCGCCCATGTGTTCTGATGACGGCTTTACGACAGGCGGTCGCTCTCGGGTTGCCGGCTGGCACAGCCTCACGGGTGACGATTTACGAGCCCCGCTGCTGCCGTTGCAAGACTCCCGTCTGCCGGTCCTGCTTGCAGTCAGCCACGTGGTAACCGCACTTGCGTCTGCGCCAACTACAGCGTCGTGCAGGAAATGTATAGTGTGTAAGCTACACCATTTTTGACTCGCGACCAGTGGTCTCGACACTACCTGGATACAGAAGTCTGATTTCGCATTACACAATTTACTGGTACCTCCAGATTCCTATACCCACGCTATACTTAGGTTCTAGGCGCTACAGTCTGGAACCGCGCGACCGCTACGGTTGCAGGTTCGAATCCTGCCTCGGGCATGGATGTGTGTGATGTCCTTAGGTTAGTTAGGTTTAAGTACTTCTAAATTCTAGGGGACTGATGACCTCAGAAGTCCCATAGTGCTCAGAGCCATTTGAACCATTTTATACTTAGGAACCCACTGCGAAGTGCATCGCAGAAGGTACGTCCCATTGTACGGGATGATTATAACTAATGCGCAGCTACTCACAACGGTTCAGTGTGGGTTGTAATCATCGTATGGCAGAGAAACTTGGTAGATGTTCTACCGCGTTAATGCAGAACCGATTTATAATGGAAAGAAATTAGTTCCAATTTTGACCACCGTCTAGCGCTGTGAATACAAGAAATAAGTTTAGAACTGTTAACACATGTAATAGATTAGGAACGAGACGTGCACAAAGGTCAAACAAGTGAAAAAGACGTAATGTTGATTTTAGCATAAACCGTCTCACACAATTTCTTCAATATGAGCACCGGAAAGGTAGATGACATGCGTCGTGATCAACAGTTACTCGCAGCACTTCCGCTGGAATACGAGCAATCTTCTCCTGTATACTGGCCTTCAGAGCAGGTAGAGACTGAACGTGTCCCAGGTAAACACGATCTTTTAGATATTCACAGAGCGAAAAGTCACATGGATTCAGATCAAGTTCAAAATGGCTCTGAGCACTATGGGACTTGACATCTGAGGTCACCAGTCCCCTAGAACTTAGAACTACTTAAACCTAACTAACCTAAGGACTTCACACACATCCATGCCCGAGTCAGGGTTCGAGCCTGCAACCGTACCAGTCGCGCGGTTCCGGACTGAAGGGCCTAGAACCGCGGCCGGCTCAGATCAAGTGATCTTGCACTCCGTAAACCTCTGGAGAAAACACGTACATGGAAGGTTGCATTAAGCAGATCTTTCACTGAGCGAGTAACATGAGGCGTTGCCTCATCTGGTTTCATGAAAATAGTGGTTTCCACACAGTTGTATTCTTCCAAAGCGTAAGTCACGTGCTGCACAAGGCCGTCTCCACAGCGTGCAGATGTCACGGTGTGCCTGACAGGCTCTGTGGGTGTATTCTCTTCAAACAAGAACGGACTAAGGGTAAAGGTACTTGTGAATCCACTGCACACAATCACATACGCCAAGTGCAATGGCTCTTCGTGCACAACACGCAGTTTAACAAAACCCCAAATTCGGCAAAATTCACTGCACCTTATAGTGTAAAATGTGCCTCGTCACTCCACAGAATATTGTCCGGCCACATGACGTCAACTCCGATCTCTGTCACAAACTGAAGAGCAAGTTCAGAACGTCGCTGCAGATCTTGAGGTGGTTCGACAGTTCTTGTGACACTGCAAGAGCACCACCATTACCCTGGACAGGTGCTGCATGGTCAGTTACCGCAACAGCAACCTCGTCAATAATGTCCATTGCAGTAGGTCGCCGTCCTTTTCCGGGAGCCAAACCAAGCGCACCCGTGTTTCAGAATGTCATTATCATCTGCGTTAAACCTTTCAATGGTGTCAGACCTCTCCTCATCTCTTCACTCGGCGATACTCTCTCAATGCAGCACTGTATTTGCCGTCATTCACGTAAAACAGTTTCACTAACTTCGCACGTCTCTCTTCTCTGTAGCCGTACTGGTCACTGACGTCAAATGACAGCGTCGGTGTCCTACCACCATACAAAGAGTCCGGCCGGAGTGGCCGTGTGGTTCTAAGCGCTACAGTCTGGAGCCGAGCGGCCGCTACAGTCTGGAGCCGAGCGGCCGCTACAGTCGCAGGTTTGAATCCTGCCTTGGGCATGGTTGTGTGTGATGTCCTTAGGTTAGTTAGGTTCAATTAGTTCTGATGACCTCAGAAGTTAAGGCGCATAGCGCTCAGAGCCATTTGAACCACACAAAGAGTGTAGAACGCCTGATGTGCGCCTGTTGGCTAAAACTGGAACTAATTTTTTCTCGCGTAAATCGGTTCCGCAGTAACGCATCAGAATATCTACCACGTTTCGCTGCCACACGATAATTACACCCAGCATTGGGCTTCCGTGAGCAGTTACATTTTAATTATAAATACCCGGTACCACTTATTAGGGCTTTTTCCTGTTCTATTAATGTACGGAGCGCATGAAGAATGATTGCTTAAACACTTCTCCGAGCACTGAAATTAGTCTAACCCAGTCTTCGCGAACGCTACGCGAGCGATTTGTAGAGGGGTATAGTATATTCCTAGTGTCATTACTTAAAATTAGTTCTAGAAAGTTTCTATGCTGGCTTTCACCAGAAGGTTTGCGTCCATCTTCAAGTGTCTGTCGCTTCAGTTTGTTCAGCATCTCTGTGACACTCCCTCAATGCTCAAACAAACCTTTCACAGTTCGTGGCGTCCATCTTTGCATCCGTTGAATCTCCCATATTAGTGCTATTTGGTACGGATCCAACACACTTAATATCTGAGAACGGGTCGCACGAGTGTTTTGTTTGCTGACTACATTTTTGCAGACTAGTTGCATTTCCCTAGCCTTCTACCCCTGAACTGCAGTCTGCCGCCTGTTTCACCTACAATTCAGTATATGTCATCGTCCTATTTCATATCACTATAAAGAGCTACACCCAGCTATTTGTATGAGTTGACCGATTCTAACGGTAACTCATTGATACTATGTTTTCCGTTTTGCGACATGCATCATTTTACTTTTCTGAACATTTAAAGTGAGTTGCTCCCAGTCTTCGCACCGCTCTGAAATCTTATCAAGATTTGACTGAATATTTGTGCAGGTTTTTCAGACAGTGTTTCAATATAAGTAACTCCGTTATTTGCCGGAAATCTGAGGTTACTGTTAGGCTCTAATATTGTCTGCACGATCATTAATATAAAACATGAGCAGCAAGGGACCCAAACCGCTTTCCTGGAGCACACGTGAAGTTGCTTCTACAGCAGCTCACGGCTCTCCATAAGATAACACGCTGAGTCCTCCCCGCCAAGAAATTCTCAATCCAGTCACAGATCTGTCTTAATACCCTATATGTTCTTATTAGGTTCGTGCATAAGGTCATAGCGTTTTTGTTTTGAATGTTGCTATTCTACTGCTCTGGGGTTACTTATCGATTGTCACTTTTTATTTGTAGTTCTCTCTTTCTGAGCTTACATATTGTCATTTTGTCACTCGGAGATTGTGAATGAAGCTGTAGACGCTAAAAAATGGAGTACCAAGTGGAGAAATCTGAACATCCCCTATGTATTCTTCCGTTTGATTTCAATAGAGGCGTGACGGCAGCAGAGACAGCCGTGTATGAGGATAATTTCATTGGACAAAGTATGGCAAGAAAATGGTTTCCTGTTTAAAGGAGGGTCATTTTGGCATTATAGACTATGTTCAGGAAGACCTACTCGAGAACTGGCAAATGTGATGAACCATGATCATTCCACCATCATGCGACATTTGCATGCAGTGGGGAAGATTCAAAAACCAGGCGTATGGGTACCGCCTACTCTAAGCCAAAATCAAAAAAATCTGTGGGTGATCATATGTGCACCTCTACTTGCTCGTCATCAATTGGCTCGAGAACAACACCGAAGAATCCTATCCTATTACTGGGACGGGAACTCGTGTTTTTATGCTAACGTAAGGAAAAGAAAGCAACGGTTGACCCCAAACAAAGCAGCAATTTTCCTTAGAAAGACCTGCCCTCACCCACAAAAGATAATGTTATGCATCTGGTGGAACAGCGACGGTGTAGTGTACTAAGAATTGCTTCCCGGAGGCGTAACCATCATTGGTGACATTTACTGTCAACAACTGAGACGTATTGCAGACGCAATCCAAGAACAATGACCAAGAAGACTACGCGAAATCATGCTAATCCACGATAACGCTCGCCAGCACTGTGATAAACTGATGAAAGCAAATGTTGGGTTAGAAACTCATTCTGCACCCACCTTATTCACCTGACCTTCCTGCACGCTCAGATTTTAACCTCTTCCGTTCTCTACTGAACAGTCTTCAAGAAACTTCCTCTCCGAACAAGGCTCAACGAGCCCTTCGTCTCAAAACCGTATGATTTCTTCAGTCGCAGAATCGAAAAGATAACGTAGCATTGGCAGACTGTTGTAAATATTGAATATTATATTATTGATTACTCAAGTCTCTGTTATGTGTGTCTGTTGAGTTTATTAAACTTATGTTTATTAAACTTATGGAAAAACGAAATATGCACCTATCGTGTATATGTGCTACTAAGCCAAATCTCTTTCGGTAGTTGACAAACACTGCATGTAATCTGACAGTTTTGATCCATGGCTTTCAGGATGTCATGCGAGAAAATTATCAATACGTTCTACATCCTCCGTCTTATTGTAGGTAGACAAAAAGTTTCTGTAGATCTCTTCACAATGTATTTGTCACTCCCTAAACAGAGCACACATGGGATTTTAGAGAGCTGTAGATGGTGTACAACTCGTAGCGTGTGGACATGTGACTCTCGACCGCTCCGTAACTCTTGGCAGTGGAGTGGCATATATGTACGAGTTATATGTACCAGTCGGTTGTATGGAACTAGCACAGTAACAGAATGCCAGAAGGGAGCTATCGAGTTTCCTCTTATCCATGACCCCATCGTGAATGAAACTGAAACAGTACGAAGTGGTCTACCACTCTCAGTGATGTACCACTACGTAAGAACTGAAATTGCTGATTTCAGTGAACGCTGATCCAGGACAACCAGTTGCCGAGCGAATATTACGAAGGGAAATTAATGCAATAGATATTTGGAGTAGGGTGCCTGCCAAGAGGCCATTGCTCACAAAGGCACATAGACCACGTCTTTTGTGGTCTAAAAAACACAGAAACTTGTGAATAGCTAACTGGAGGAGTGTAGCCTAGGATGCGCCATTTAGCCTCTTTTGAAATGATGCACAGATAACCCAATGAGATGTGTGACTCGCGGCGTTTGGAGCTTTAATTTCAGACTGGAGGTGGTTCTGTGACGCTTTGGAAGAGTTGTTCGTACCACGTCGTTGGTCCACTCATTCCTGTCACCGTGAAACATAGTGGGTCTGGTGCGACCCATAACCACCTCAATCATTCTTTTTTAGAAAGGGAATAAGGAAAGGAGATAAGGATCTTTATTGTCTATAATAAATCATACAACCGCCGTTGATCTTTATTTTACAATTGCCATTACCAACTTTCGCCCATATAAAGAGGTACTCATCAGCATTTAATTTCTTCTTCTTTCTAGTACTCAAAACAAATGGCATGCTTGGAACTAGAGGACCATAAGGCTGCTTAGCCAACAGTCCTGTAGTCTCCGAAATACTCCATGTCTTCCAAGTCAGAATGCTAGCATCAGGAAAAGCTTCAAGGCCACCATAATCTGCTTGATTGCCCCACACAACAGCAAGTGTGAGCCGTGGACTCCATCTGAACTTTACCTGTGATGTACGAACAGTGTTTGGAGGTAGTATTTGGCTCACTCTTGCTGTTGTGTGGGGCAATCAAGCAGATTATGGTGGCCTTGAAGCTTTTTCCTGATGCTAACATTCTGACTTGGAAGACATGGAGTATTTCGGAGACTACAGGACTGTTGGCTAAACAGCCTTATGGTACTCTAGTTCCAAGCATGCCATTTGTTTTGAGTACTAGAAAGAAGAAGAAATTAAATGCTGATGAGTACCTCTTTATATCACTATGAATGTGTCAACATTCTCGATGACTGAATTGCCATTTCTTGTACACCTTCGTGATATGCTTTGTACACTCACGTTTTCCAAGTTGACAAGAGCCGTGTTCATGGGGCTGTCCGCGTACGGGCCTGGTTTCACGAAAACTCAGGCGTCCTAATGCACTCGACGGTCTCGGTAACATACCTGATGTTAATTCTATAGAAAACGTCTGGGACTATCTGCAACAGTAGATGAATATAGGAATCAAAACCACGCAATTTGGCAGCTCTGTCGGACTGGCTTCAGCTAGGTGGTACACCTGAAGAGACTTGTAAACTATCTTCCTCCAACAACTGAAGCTGTTACCAAGGCTAGACGTGGTGTTACACTGTATTCGCTGGATACGTTTCGGGCTGACTGGTGTTCCAATTCACTTACTTCTGGCCATAAATTGTAGCTGACAACCGAGTCGTCGAGCGGGGATTGTAATAGTATCTAAAACAGGGACTGTCAAATAGCTCAATCAGGCTGTTCTTTATTAAATAACCATTACATAATCTCAATAATCCTTTACTTCGCATAAGACAAGACTTTTGTTATCTCTTTTGTGATCTTGTTTCTGCATATGGTAAAGAAAATTATAAAAATCTTCGCCCCAACAGGCTTTGAAGATCCAACGGTACTGCCCGACCACAGCGCCACCGTTACTCCACAGGCGTCTCTGGATGCGGATAAGGAGGGGCACGTGGTCAGCACATCGCACTCCCAGCCCTTATGAGTTTTCCAGGCAGGAGCCGCTACTTCTCACTCAGGTAGCTCCTCAATTTGCCTCACATGGAGTGAATGCGCCACACTGGCCAACAGCGCTCGGAAGACCCAGACGATCATTCATACGGTGGTACCACTGCGAAAAGGCTGTTAACAACACAAATTCATAACTAACGTTAAATTCAAGTCTTGGATTTAATGCGTACATCCTGTATGGAATTGACAATTATTTTCACCCATGTTTGCGTAATCCATGTAGTAGCGGATTATCTTCTTGGAAATTCGACATTAAGAGTACTTTTGAAATAAATACGTTGTCTTATTTGCACTACGTGTCTCTGCGACACTGAATAGAAACAAATATTCTGGTAGCCAATACATCACTTCAGACGCCAAGTACGCATATCTAAAGATGTATTCCGCTTAGGCTGAGAATTAGGTTTCCCTGCACAAGTTCATATTAGTTTCTTCTTAAAAAGTATTTGGACAGTTCGTCCATACTTTTTATCACCAGCAGTGTCACGCGTGAGCGAACGATTTCAACTTTTCCAAGAGCCCACGGCATTCTTTGGAAGATTTCATTTTACGATTTACACACACCTCAGGCTAATACGGCGCCTAATTTCTCTATTTCTACTGCACCTAAAGGCATTATTTAACAGGATAATGAAATCTATGAGCAAATTGCAAGAAATATATACCTGAATCAGTTTTCTGAAGGTCTGTCAGTGTCCAGGTCACACTGAAGTTTTAAAATGGTACAGTAGAACTCTCGCCAATTTTTCCACTAGTTCTTCATTTCACTTTATTGCAGAAATCGGGCGAATCCGATATCATACATGTTCCAGTCACATTAATGAGACCATTGCCTAGACATCCAGTTTAAACATAGATTAGAGCTTTTGACTCATTCAAATTCCTAATCAGTACAGCTACGTTGCTGCCAAACAATCAGTACGTTGTCAGTCACCCAGTGGTTAAACTAACACGCCACAAACAGCGTGATACAGATCGAAACGCATGGTTACGTTCTCGGGGTAGTGTAATACAGGTATTTTCGATTGACTTTACTGTCGCCTATCGCTACTGGTGCCAAAAACAGAGCGCAATCATTTCAATACACGTTCAATAATCAGTATCCAGCCATGAGTTATTCCGAGTGTGAGAGCAGCGTATCACCAATGCGCCATTACTGCTGGACTGGTTTAGTGTGCGTTTGAGTGTCACAGAAATGCTGGACGAACCGCAATGGGAGACGTCACAACAGAGACGTTGCGCTTCACTGAGAGACTTATTCACAAAATTCCAAGAGTCCATGGACCACACCGAGTCAAGAAGTATGTTACTTTCTTCAACTCTTCCGACACACTGATAAGTCAAATCATTATGAGCAATGCCCACCACGAGACTGAATGTGTCCTGGTCGTGTTGCTGGCACCTGAGGCGGTGAGGATGGTGTACAGCTCGAGCAGCGACGGATGAGGAGAACCTTTCCAGCGAAGATATGGACCGCAAATGGAGAACTCCACTCCGTAAGAGGCTCTGACAAAGGGTAAATTGTTATGTCATGGCGTCTAGAATGAGCATTTCCAGAATCTGATAGGCTGTTCCTGTGCTAAGGTGAACATCTGTGCAAAGTGGTTGGATAAAACCACGAGTAAGCAACAAAGTTTTGGCCGTCCAAGCTTCACCACGGCACTTGGGTGTCGAAGCCTTCCCTGCTCTGTAAAGTAAGATAAACGGCAATCTGCAACAGATCCGTCAAAAGGTGCTGCGAACGAGTGCACGTTGCTACACAGGCGATCCTTACATGTTCTAATGTTCATTCAACGACATCGTCAATTACATTTGCAGTGGGCTCGGAATCGTCAACACTGGACCGCGAGTCAAACGTGTCATCCGGTCGCATGAGTCCCATCTCATGTTACGCCAGATCGATTGTCGTGTCCGGATGTGCCGTCATTCAGGCGAACGGCTGATCGAAATACGTACCGCCCCCGGAGTAGACAACATTCCATTAGAACTACTGACGGCCTTGGGAGAGCCAGTCATGACAAAACTCTACCAGCTGGTGAGCAAGATGTATGAGACAGGCGAAATACCTTCAGACTTCAAGAAGAATATAATAATTCCAATCCCAAAGAAAACAGGTGCTGACAGATGTGAAAATTACCGAACTATCAGTTTAATAAGCCACGGCTGCAAAATACTGACGCGAATTCTTTACAGACGAATGGAAAAACTGGTAGATGCAGACCTCGGGGAGGATCAGTTTGGATTCCGTCGAAATGTTGGAACACGTGAGGCAATACTGACCTTACGACTTATCTTAGAAGAAAATTAAGAAAAGGCAAACCTACGTTTCTAGCATTTGTAGACTTAGAGAAAGCTTTTGACAATGTTGAGTGGAATACTCTTTTTCAAATTCTAAAGGTGGCAGGGGTAAAATACAGGGAGCGAAAGGCTATTTATAATTTGTACAGAAACCAGATGGCAGTAATAAGAGTTGAGGGGCATGAAAGGGAAGCAGTGGTTGGGAAAGGAGTGAGACAGGGCTGTAGCCTCTCCCCGATGTTATTCAATCTGTGTATTGAGCAAGCAGTAAAGGAAACAAAAGAAAAATTTGGAGTAGGTATTAAAATTCATGGAGACGAAGTAAAAACTTTGAGGTTCGCCGATGACATTGTAATTCTGTCAGAGACGGCAAAGGACTTGGAAGAGCAGTTGAACGGAATGGACAGTGTCTTGAAAGGAGGATATAAGATGAACATTAACAAAAGCAAAACGAGGATAATGGAATGTAGTCAAATTAAATCGGGTGATGCTGAGGGAATTAGATTAGGAAATGAGACACTTAAAGTAGTAAAGGAGTTTTGCTATTTAGGAAGTAAAATAACTGATGATGGTCGAAGTAGAGAGGATATAAAATGTAGACTGGCAATGGCAAGGAAAGCGTTTCTGAAGAAGAGAAATTTGTTAACATCGAATATAGATTTATGTATCAGGAAGTCGTTTCTGAAAGTATTTGTTTGGAGTGTAGCCATGTATGGAAGTGAAACATGGACGATAACTAGTTTGGACAAGAAGAGAATAGAAGCTTTCGAAATGTGGTGCTACAGAAGAATACTGAAGATAAGGTGGATAGATCACGTAACTAATGAGGAGGTATTGAATAGGATTGGGGAGAAGAGAAGTTTGTGGCACAACTTGACTAGAAGAAGGGATCGGTTGGTAGGACATGTTTTGAGGCATCAAGGGATCACAAATTTAGCATTGGAGGGCAGCGTGGAGGGTAAAAATCGTAGAGGGAGACCGAGAGATGAGTACACTAAGCAGATTCAGAAGGATGTAGGTTGCAGTAGGTACTGGGAGATGAAGAAGCTAGCACAGGATAGGATAGCATGGAGAGCTGCATCAAACCAGTCTCAGGACTGAAGACCACAACAACAACAACTCGTATGCCGATCGGTGGGGGTAGTATTACGTTATGGGGGGGACTTTCAACTGGACTTCTTTGGGACCTGTGCCAGTAATCGGAGGCACTGCGACAGCTGTGGACTCCGTGAACATTATTGCGGAGCATCCCCATCCGTTCATGCTTGATGTCTTCTCCGACAGCGATGGCTTCTTGCAGCAGAATGAATATTCATGTCACAAGGGCAGAATCGTTCTACAGTGGTTTTGCAGCATCTCAAGTTGTTCCGACCGAATGTTTGTTTTAGGATAGCTTGCTGCATGTAACTTTGGGGGCTGACATCTAGCGGCCTACCCGGGAGAAACACGTGCACCTGTCACTGCCTGCCGTGGGAAAGCTACCCCTACCATGTCTCTTACTGAACGTGTACATTCACCACCTATAAGAACCTAAATAAAAGATATTAAATATTATTCAATCATTTTCAGAATCGGTACACTACCTTTTATTATTAAGGAGAAGAGTGTATAAAAATTTCAACATTGTAACTTTCATAGTTTCGGAAATAGAAAAAATTACTTAAAAAGTCAAAAACCGACACTTTGGGAATTAAATTCATTTAGAAACTATAAGAGTTTATATTTTGGTATCATTAGAAAACATAAACAGAATTCTCAGTGTGCAGAATTAATTATTTGAGATTTTTATTTTAAAACTTTAATTATTTTACGTTTTCGTAATATAAAAAAATCAGACAAAATTATTATTTGTGTCTAATATTGTTGTGGGAGTAAAAGTGAATTATTGAGAGTGTGTACGTGGAACATTCGTCAGATGTTAATGTTGCATTATATACGATCTTAACTTGCAAGAGCTACACTAGCCTGTCGTGGGAAAATGACCCTAGGAGATTTACCCACTTTACTGATGACGTAAGTCTAGGTGTGATTGCTATTGTAACAGAGCAGCCAGAAATTCATCTGGAGTAAAACCTGTATCTAAAGAATATTTTCAGAATTATTGTATTTTCCTTTTCGTTTATTAAACCTTACTTTAATGTCAGATTGAAGCAAATGAGTCTGTGTGTAAGAATGGTGCAGGTCCGTTTTGGCGCGAGTATGATCATGAGCGAGCATTACGATTGGCAGCGAGTGTGGTCAGCCAATTAGAATTGAGATGGTTCCCGCTCGTTACCTGATAGTTACACTGGGAGTGAGGCTGGAAGAAGGAGTTGCTCACTAGCTTTGAACGAGGACGGTCATGTTACTAGTGCCAGTAAAAATAATGTGTAAGATGAAGAATTACTTAGTGTTTGAGTTATTGGTGAGTTAAGTCGATACCAGGTGTTGTTGAAGAGTGCTTGGCAAAATTTCAGAGATTTTGACTGAATCTGTTGGACAGATATTCACGAGTGAAATATTGGCTTTCATAGTATCCGCGTGGCATGTTTCAGTATTCAACCACTGAGCCTTTTTTGAAGAGCAATTTCTTTTTTATGAATCCATAAGAAGGACAGAATGTAATACCATATTCGTGGTGAGATTAACGACTGTTCGGGTGGGGTTTGGACAGATTTCTGGCTGCTGTGCTTGTGAAATGTGTGTATGAATTGTGAGCTGGAAGGAAATAGCCAATACTTTAAATGTGGACTGAAAAGTACCTTTTCTTTGGCTATCAAGGACAAGATAAACAATTTTGAGTGCAAATTTCGGATATTATTTTCCAGAAGTCAATCCATTTTATTACCGCCCGATAAAATTTTTAATACTGTATTTCTACAGAAATTTCTTTCACAACTAGAGTTGCGCGGCCTCAGTAATTGTAGATATTAGGTGGTGTTTCTCATCAACGCTGCTTTCATATCATCTTGTATCTACGTTGCCGAGTAAAGGGACATTGAGCGGATGCCGTTCTGAGGTAGGTGAATTTTAATTTGCAGCTTGCTTCAGTCAGTGCTAGCGAACAATATAAAACC
Organism: Schistocerca gregaria; assembly: GCF_023897955.1. Taxonomy (NCBI): domain Eukaryota; kingdom Metazoa; phylum Arthropoda; class Insecta; order Orthoptera; family Acrididae; genus Schistocerca; species Schistocerca gregaria. Next base: position 532,476,534 of record NC_064920.1, read on the forward strand.
CCGCCACGCCGCAGTTTGAGGAACATGATTGTGAACTCATGTTGATGACTTGGCCACGAAATTCGCCTGAGCTGAAACCGATGGAACATATTTCGGACGTTGTCTGGCGCCAGCTCCGCACCCACAAATCCCCGGCCCGTAGTTTATGGGAACCACGTGACCTGTGTGTAGACGTCAGGTGCCACGCACCTCTGGAACCCTACCACGGACTTGTCGAATTCACAGCACCCCTAATCCCTGCTGTATGGCGTTCAAAAGGTTGACCTAGACGATATTAAGCAGATGGTCATAATGTTTTTGTTCGTCAGCGCATATCTCTTGTGATGACCACGAAACCATGGACTCACAAGGAAGGTACCTACGAGCTTCCACGCGAGTACCATCCGCGAATGAAATAAGAAGGGACAGAATCTTACTTAAAGGGAGGGGGGGGGGGAGTACGTTTATGATATTAAGCGAGAGTGTCAATTTTCAAATTATTTTTTAGTTATTAGTAGAAATCATGGACAATAAGTTCCCAATGTTTCAATGATAAAATCGCATCCGAAGTGCCTGGAAAATAAACGTGTAACGTGACCTTGTCGCCCCAATATTTTGGAACAACATTTCAGTACCAGCTCGGTGAACAACGATTCCGTGGATTATTTTCAAGTAAACTTTAAAGAAAAACATCTATATAGCTGTGATATATGCCCTTCGGTGTTATAGATCATCTGTGACTCTGTTCCATATTTTAGAAGGAATTACAAATTAGCTGTTTTGTTTATGAAGAAGTAATTCTTGTTGTGACACACTAGTGACGGGGATTTACGCAAGGCTATCAGACAGAACTTATCACTTGTAAGTCATATGAAAACTGCAGTATGGGCTACATACACTCCTGGAAATGGAAAAAAGAACACATTGACAACGGTGTGTCAGACCCACCATACTTGCTCCGGACACTGCGAGAGGGCTGTACAAGCAATGATCACACGCACGGCACAGCGGACACACCAGGAACCGCGGCGTTGGCCGTCGAATGGCGCTAGCTGCGCAGCATTTGTGCACCGCCGCCGTCAGTGTCAGCCAGTTTGCCGTGGCATACGGAGCTCCATCGCAGTCTTTAACACTGGTAGCATGACGCGACAGCGTGGACGTGAACCGTATGTGCAGTTGACGGACTTTGAGCGAGGGCGTATAGTGGGCATGCGGGAGGCCGGGTGGATGTACCGCCGAATTTCTCAACACGTGGGGCGTGAGGTCTCTACAGTACATCGATGTTGTCGCCAGTGGTCGGCGGAAGGTGCACGTGCCCGTCGACCTGGGACCGGACCGCAGCGACGCACGGACGCACGCCAAGACTGTAGGATCCTACGCAGTGCCGTAGGGGACCGCACCGCCACTTCCCAGCAAATTAGGGACACTGTTGCTCCTGGGATATCGGCGAGGACCATTCGCAACCGTCTCCATGCAGCTGGGCTACGGTCCCGCACGCCGTTAGGCCGTCTTCCGCTCACGCCCCAACATCGTGCAGCCCGCCTCCAGTGGTGTCGCGACAGGCGTGAATGGAGGAACGAATGGAGACGTGTCGTCTTTAGCGATGAGAGTCGCTTCTGACTTGGTGCCAATGATGGTCGTATGCGTTTTTGGCGCCATGCAGGTGAGCGCCACAATCAGGACTGCATACGACCGAGGCACACAGGGCCAACACCCAGCATCATGGTGTGGGGAGCGATCTCCTACACTGGCCGTACACCTCTGGTGATCGTCGAGGGGACACTGAATAGTGCACGGTACATCCAAATCGTCATCGAACCCATCGTTCTACCATTCCTAGACCGGCAAAGGAACTTGCTGTTCCAACAGGACAATGCACGTCCGCATGTACCCCGTGCCACCCAAAGTGCTCTAGAAGGTGTAAGTCAACTACCCTGGCCAGCAAGATCTCCGGATCTGTCCCCCATTGAGCATGTTTGGGACTGGATGAAGCGTCGTCTCACGCGGTCTGCACGTCCAGCACGAACGCTGGTCCAACTGAGGCGCCAGGTGGAAATGGCATGGCAAGGCGTTCCACAGGACTACATCCAGCATCTCTACGATCGTCTCCATGGGAGAATAGCAGCCTGCATTGCTGCGAAAGGTGGATATACACTGTACTAGTGCCGACATTGTGCATGCTCTGTTGCCTGTCTATGTGCCTGTGGTTCTGTCAGTGTGATCATGTGATGTATCTGACTCCAGGAATGTGTCAATAAAGTTTCCCCTTCCTGGGACAATGAATTCACGGTGTTCTTATTTCAATTTCCAGGAGTGTATTTCTATATGGTCTCAAGAGATGAACATCCTATTATCATCGGTACTACATTAGCTGGTGCAAATACCTACAGGCTCAGAGGGACAACATTCAAAAAGAGAGTCTTCCAAAGTGTATCCTGGGTGTTGTCAAGCCCACTTACACGTTGAAACGCCCAGCTTACCTCGCAGGACAGGACAGGTAGTTTAAGTAGTGAAAAGGGACCAAAATAAGGGGCTGTCAGTTACACTCGAACATCCAACTTTATTTTGTGATCAAACATTACAAGAGCCGAAAAGAGTTTTTTTTAAAACACGCAGCTTTAATCTTTGGGACTTAATTACCGGCTGAAAGCCACTTTAATTTAAAACGACTGAAGGCCAATAATTTAAAACGCAACCATAATCAGAAATTTAAAAGGCAAGCCTTATCTTACAACAGTTCTTTATTTAGGCTGAAGGCTCAAAGAATCTGAGATTTTCAGAGCAAATAATTTGAATTTAAATCGGCTGAAAGCCCAACACTTAAGGCTGAACAACATTAAATAAAAAAAAAACAAAGGCCTTACATAAAGCAGTTCTTAAATAGGCAAAACTCAACCGAAACAGAAATTTAAAAGGCAAAGCCTTATCTTAAAACAATTCTTTAGATAGGCTGAAGGCCCATAGAATCAGACACTTCAAGAGCAAACAAGTAAAATTCAAATCGGCTGTAAGAGCTAACACTTAAAACTCCATAACGTTAATTTTTTTAAATACCAAAGGCCTTACGTGAAACAGTTCTTTAAATTAGGCTGAAGGCATCTTACACCTTAAGGGCAAAACAACGTTAATTTTTTTTTTTTAAATCGACTAGAAGCCATACAAGTACAAACAACAAGAACAAATAAAAAAGTGCAGTACACCGAAGGGCGCTCAGGTTTTCTATGGTCGGCCTGGAATTCAGACGCTAACGCTCACTTAGGTGAGACAGGCAGTCGGGGCAATCATTCACGACCCGACGACAACCCAACCGACCGACAGTCAACGGACCCACCGACAAGATAACTTCCACTTCACCCGACCAGCGCACAACAGGGAGTTCTACGGAACAACGTAGAGGATATTGGCGCCCACAACCAATCATACATGGAGCTGTCAAACTACACACCGTGCTGGGCAGCAACAACACGATGACGAAACTACACTGCTGAAATTTACGTCGACGGCCAGGGCAGGTAACCAAAACATTAACGGCCACAAGATAGACGATTCCGCTGGTGCAGTTCAATTCAAATAACCAAATGCAGTGAAACTCCACCGAAGGGTAGCTAGAATTTTCCAACTTTAAAATCACGTTGTTGCTCGCGGGAATATCCCAACAGCCGACAACGAATGCCAGATGACACAATGTGAACAGTCTTGACTTGCTGGTAGATTAAATCAAAACTCAACTTTCGTGTCCAGGATCAGTGAACCACGGACCTCGTAGCAATGGGAACAGCCCCACACACGCCGACAACGCGTAGAGACCGCCAGCGGTCTCGGCCAAACTGCATCCCGCGGAGAATTCCTCGCTGCTCCACGCAAACCGACCGACTGGTCGCACACCGCCCAGCAGGAAACTATAAGCGTCAGATCAAAGATAGTCCAAAGTGCCAATATCGATACACACCGCTACTGCCACCCGCGGAAGGAGAGGATAACAGCATAATCGCAATAACAGCGGGAGACTAAACACAGAATCGCAACCAAGGTTTAATCCAGCGCATAGCATGAGCCAGCCACGGCTCACACTCTTCTCGCCGATCTTAAACTTCTAAAAAAGTGTGTTCGTGACAAAACTCAGAATCCAAAAGAGTCTCTAAATTCACTCAGATGGAAACGATGCCCTAAAACCACATTTTAGTCTGCTACAGAAGTCAGAAATGCAACTTATGATACAGTTCTTATACTTAATTATGGGGACGTTAGGCGGATGAAGGTATTAAAGAGAATGGGCTTCCAGATAGGAAATTTCACTCAACACATCTTGGGAAAAATAGATTTACAGCGCCTCTGCACCTCTGATATGTTAGTTGAAGATCTGACAAGACGGACAACAAGAGACCAGAAGGGAAGCCTTGAAGGAGAAGAGGACCCTGAGTGCAAATCTGGAGCCCTCTGAAGAGGTGACATAAGATAAAACATCAGGTTCACCTTTAAATTGCATTTCCGGAAAATTACATTTTTTTAAGTTTATGCACCTTTTTCTCAGAATCTACGAAGGCTAGATTCATGAAATTTAGTACACTCTTTTCTATAAACCAAATAAATGTTGCATCAAGAGTAAATTTTGAAATTCTGATTGTATGTTGAGATACTGGGCAAAGTGCTTGGAATTTTGCATGAATTTTATACGATATTTAAAGAATTATTATTAAAAATTATTAAATTTCTCCTATTCGATACTTTCAAAACATCTCGTGAGAGACGTTACTACATGCAAAGATATTAAGCAGAGAAAATTTTGTAGAAATCTCGTGAATAGTTTCTGAGAAAAAGATACAACCAATATTTTTTTAAATAAACTTTTTAAATGTCATAAAAAAGTTAAATATATGTAACACAAGGAACTTAACAGTAAATGGGTTCATCAATTAATTTGCTAATTTCATGTAAAGTATAGTACTCTCCGTCACGCACCATACGACGTCTTCAGGAGCTCCCCCGTGTATGGAATGGTCGGAATAGAAACAACTAAATATGAGACGCTGGAAGGAACGCAGCACTAGTTTCCTCTCTCGTTACGCTTCGTCGTGTATCGATGAAATAATATTACAGCTATATAGACGATGGTCGCTTTAGAGAAGCTCATTCGGTTTTACTGCTCGCATGACCTTCGTTCTGTCAAAACCCAGACATCCACGTGGCGTCGTAGAGTTGTCAGCAGCTATTTTCTGACGCTGTTAAGCCAGCAATTTATTTGTCATCCCCGGGCGGTAGGAAGATATGAATCGCTGTTGAAACGAGCTGTTTGCGGCGGCAGTGTGTTTCGTTGTGCCCTGCTCCGCAGACGAGACACTATCTTCTCTAACAACGTTGTACATTTCCTAACAAAAAATACGTAAGATCCGACTGCAGATAGTACTAACAAGTGATAGCGTGTATACTTCAATTGCGAATGTTACGAAGAGGTCTAGATGTCCCATTGTTTGCCGCAGCGCCAAAACCATTGTCAGTGAAAAGGTAACTGACAAATGGTATTGCCAATTTGGTGAGAAAAATGTATAGACTGCTTATTGGCTCTCAGCCCCTCTTGTAAATCTAATCGGTCCTAGATACTTAAGTGGCTGCTCTAGAGGAGTATATTTAATTATTTGCTCATTTGTTCGGTATCGTTAAAAACACACGTAAATGTAATTGTGTGGTCCAATATGAAAAAATTATTAACTCATTTTTACTTCCAGGAATATTACGTGAGAATGAAGATATAACAGTATGATAATTAGCCTCGGCGTATTTGTACTTTAAGAGCATGTACTCAAAATACTGAAGTTATTGTGGACCCGCACAACAGTCGAAGAATACTCCTCTTACCATCATATTCAGGCTGTCGTAGTCGAATCCTCGCTCTCGGCGTAAGCTGAAAAGTAAAATCTTAAAACTAATGTTGCTCTCCGCTGCGGCTCACTGCTGTGGAAAAAAAAGTTTGTTAAATGTTAAAGAGGGCAATTTCTGCGCTTTCGCTATAATTTCGCTTTTTAGATCGACGCGCAATGGCGTCTGTTTTTGAAGCAGCGGTCGCTAAACTTGTGGAGCTGTAAAATTCTTAAGAAAAGGAACATGATAGAGGGCTCACTGTACATCGAAATAACTCACATATAAACTTTGACGTACTATATTAACAAGGTTAACAGCATGAATGCTTACATTACTTTCGTGCTACAAGATGTCTGCTTCTTAACACCAGAAACAAGCGAAAAAAGAAGAAGAAAAGAACAATCTAGGAGAATTCTTCTCCCTTATTAATATCATAGAAGTTATAAATAGTTTACTCCTTGATACTACGACTAAATTCAGTATTTACTATAAAACATGCGGTCGGTGAAACGCATAAGGTTCGTGTACATTTATTCCGTCGTGATATACATTTCTCATTCCAAGTCTTTCTTGTTTTAAATGTCTTTACAACACAATACCTCGAACAAAAAACCGTATCTAGTTCTTGGAAAAGGTAAAGGTCATAACCGTAGTAGAAGTGATCGACAAAACTGCCGTCCAATATCCTTGATATCGATTTGTTGTAGAATCCTAGAACATATTCTGAGATCAAACATAATGAGGAACCTTGAACAGAATTATTTCTTCGATGCCAACCAGCATGGATTTCAAAAACATCGATCATGCGAAACCGAACTTGCGCTTTTCTCACAAGACATACTGAAAGCTTTGGATCAAGGCGACCAGATAGATGCAGTATTTCTTGATTTCCGAAAAGCGTTGGACTCTGTACAGCACCTGCGCCTATTGTCCAAAGTAGGATCATGTGGGGTATCAAGTGAAATGTGTGACTGGACTGCGGAATTTTTGGTAGGGACGACACAACATGTTATTTTGGACGGAGACTCATCGTGAGATGTAGAAGTAACTTCAGGTATGCCCCAGGGAAGTGTGTTGGGATCCTTGCTGCTCGTACTGTATATTAATGACCTTGCAGACAATATTAATAGTAAAATCGGGCTTTTTGCAGGTAATGCAGTCATCTATAATTAAGTAGTATCTGAAAGCAACTGCGTTAATTATTCAGTCAGAACTTGATAAGATTTCAATGTGGTGCAGAATTGGCAACTTGCTCGAAATGTTCAGAAATTTGCACTTCACAAAACGAAAAAACGTATTATCCTATGGCTGTAATATCAGTGAGTCACTGCTGGAATCGGCCAGCTCTTACAAATACCTGGGTGTAACACTTTGTAGGGATATGAAATGGAATGATCACATAGGTTCGGACGTGGGTAAGGCAGGTAGTAGAATTCGGTTTATTGGTAGAATACTGGAGAAGTGCCATCCATCTACAAAGGAGATTACTTACAGATCACTCGCGCGACCGGTTCTAGAATTTTGCTCAAGCGTATGGGACCCGTACCACATAGGACTAAGAGCGGATATTGAACATATACAGAGAAGGGCAGCACGAATGGTCACAGGTTTGTTTAATCCGTGAGAGAGCGTCACAGAGATACTGAAGGAACTGAACTGGAAGACTCTTGAAGATAGACGTAAACTATCCCGAGAAAGTCTATTAACAAAGTTTCAAGAACGGTATTTAAAGGATGAATCTAGGAATATACTACAACCAACCCCTCCATATCGCTCACATAGGGATCGTGAGGAGATTAGAATAGTTGCTGCACGCACAGAGGAATTCAAAAAATTATTCCTCCCGGGCTTCATACGTGAATGGAACAGGATGAAACCTTAATAACTGGTACAATGGAATGTACCATATGCAATGCGCCTGACTGACGGTGGTTTGTAGAGTACAGATGTAGATATTTAAGAAAGTATTTCAGAAAGGAGCTTTTCTCACAGCGAAGTCGTTTTGAATACCGCAGTGGTTTACCTGCCGCGAAGTTGTAATTGCCATCCTCCGTCTTAAGTCCAACACGTTTTTAAAATTTTTTGTACACATTTGCACATTAACAAGCATCCTTCACACATTAAAAAATCTTGTCTCCTTTATATTTTCATTTGTAGTCTCAAAACAGTCTGCATTTAAGTTCTATTTTCTTTCCCGTTTCATAACAGAATTTCCCAACTGTCTTGCTTACAATACGTGATGGACTAACTGCCATGAATGAGAACTCTTGTAATCACAAAAACGTTTCCCTTCCCAATAACGTGCCGACCTCCATATCATACACAGTTATTTAAGTGTCTAATTTTGTCTCTCCTGCAATAAATCCTCTCTCGCTCTCTCTCTGTCTCTCTCTTTCTCTCTAGTCGTTTAGTCGATTCTGACTCTCCGTAACCCCGTGAACCAAAGCACGCCAATTTCTTCTCTCCTCCACTATCTCCCGAATACTTTACATGTTTGCAATAGATTACTTCTGTGGTGCCACCAATCTGTCTCATCCTTTGCCGACCTCTTCTGCTTGTGTCTTCGATCTTTCCCTGCATTAACATCTATACCACCGAATCATATCTTCACATGATGTCAGTTTTTGTGTCAGTACCAGAATTTCCAAGGGGTAATCTGTTTTTAATTGCTGTAATAGCGACCTATACGTTATCTTTGCTGTCAGTGGAAGTCTAAAGAGTTTCCTCCACTATCACAGTTCAAAAGCGTCTATTCTACGACTTTCAGCCTTTCTTTTGGTCTACTTCCCACATCCACGTATCAGAACGGAAAAGACCGTAGCTCTTACTAAACAGATAATGATTCGTAAAAGTTATGTGTCGACTTCTTGAAACATTGTCAAGGGTGGACATTTACTCTGTATCAAGTAACAAGCGTCTGTTGATTTCGTGGCTGACCGTAGATCTTACTAAACAGATAATGATTCGTAAAAGTTATGTGTCGACTTCTTGAAACATTGTCAAGGGTGGACATTTACTCTATATCAAGTAACAAGCCTCTGTTGATTTAGTGGCTGATTACCACATCATAAAATAAATGCTTTAATTTCGGTTACGAAGGTGCTGCTTGTTGAGGATCAGTGTGCAGCTGTTCTTCGGCCGTAAACCGCTGGCCTACGTTTCATCAAAATGGTCAACTCATCGACAAGCGGACAAGCAGTTCGCTGAAGGCATGTTACTCCGGACGAAGTCATCTATTCGGTTTATCAAGCAGTAAACGAAGACTGAACGTGAGGATATGTGTACTTAACAAAACTGTGAATTTAGTAGTGGTGAATTGACCTCGACAAGTGGATGCAGTTGAGTCCTCACTCGTCTTTTGTTTTGCTCCTTCCACTGCTAAAAACGTCTTTACATGTCGTTTTCGATAAGGTAGCGCCGTATCTCCATTGTTAAACCTTCCAGCGGAGCGCAAGCATACGTCTAATGTAAACTGCTCATACACTACCAGTACCAACATTGTTGTTATGACTTGTGTGATAGTAATGACTAGAGATTGGATTTTTAGATTCTAAATACCAGCAAGTTATTTATTTCTTTATATTTTAAAAATACTTGAAATATGTGACAAAATGTAAAATTATTTTATTGTAAGTCAGTTTATATATGTGAATATCAGCAACCTGTAATGCTCACGAAAGCAATTTATGCTATGCCTCACTGACTGCTGAAGAATTACAATGCACAATAAGATTAACCCTCAAATTTTCCATCACAAATGAATGACGATTATCCCGAAACACTGCCTTATACCAGGAAAATGAGCGTTTCATGTCACAAGATATCGATGCCGCAAATTTATAGCATGGCACGGCGCTCACATTCACATCGATGTCCTCTTCTTAATGACCATATAACACATTTGAAATTTTGCGTATAATTTGAAAAACAATATTGTTTTCAAACACTATTCTAATTTATTTTGTAGCATTTGTGCTGTAGACCCACTCAGACTGTTTTCTTTCGACATCATTCATATGCTGTACTGTTTCTAACAGCACAAACACTCCTTTTTCATGTTAGTTAACAGTGCTGCTAAGGAAATAAAACTTTGCATCGCAAATATTGCAGAAATGGAAAGTGCTACTGATGTGCAATTTTCGCAGAATGGAAAGGTAGTCAGTGTCTTTTATTTTCAGGCAATCAATAGAGAATAATAATATTTAGAGCGTGTACTCTTTTTGCAAACGCTCACTTTTTAAATGGAACGATGCCTATTGACATTAACAGACTATAAGTAGAGTAAATATCAATGCCAGTGGTGTTTGTTGCAGGATTCTAGTGCGAGTCGTTTATGAGGTATCGTATTTTGTAAAGTTCCCATACCGACACTTGTATAATACCTGTGGTAGAACACACTAAATAACAAGTGTGTACACTCGTTACGTAGATTGTGATCAGTAACGAGACAGCGGACCATCATAAGTTGTGATCAAAATGGTCACCGGCAGCGGCAGTGCATGCTTCCAGTCGGATATGGAACGACCTGCACACGTGCTAGCATTTCAGCGGAAATGTCCGAGCAGGCTGCAGTAATACGTCATTGCATATCACCAGGTGTAGAGTAGTACGTCCTTGTAGACAGCGCTTGCAACTTTCCTCACAGAAAAAAAGTCTACAGGCGTCAACTGCGGGGAACGAGTGGGCAAAGGCACAGGTCATCTGCGTCCAATTCAGCGATCTGGAAACAACTCGTGAAGACATACTGAAGTACTCAGTGCACTAAGGGCTGGACAGCCATCACGGTGGTACCACAGGTTCCTCCCTGTCTGTAGAGCAACGTTTTCTAGCATTACGATAACTGTGCACGTTCAGTGTTCCGTTTATGAAAAAGAGGCCTATCAACTGATGGTTCACTATCCCACAACACACGTTCACACTCCATGGACGCTGACTTTCCACCTGACGAAGCCAGCGGGCATTGTCAACAGACCAGTAGTACATATTTCGGCGGTTTACCTGGGCGTGATCGGTAAATGTTGCATCACAACTGAACAAGATACATGACGCATTTGGAGTATCCTGTCTTAATGCCCATGCGCGTAAGTTAGCACGGTTCTCATAATCTTTTCCATACAGCTGTTGGTGACGTGAGATGTGATAGGCATGGAACCTATGTCCATGGAGAATGTGTAGGACACTTGCCTGCCACTTCATTGCGTGATTGCGTGGGGGTTAACGTGCGGATCAGGTGCAACAGTAGCAAGAATATTAATTTCCCTCTCTTCTGTCGTCACGTCTCTGCTTCTTGTGACCTGCTAGTCAGGGACATGCAGGATAAGGCAACGATTATGGATGGGGCCGTAATCAGCTACCGTTGGCTACAGTAAATACGTACACTTTATTTGAGGAAATAATTTTCAACAACCATTTTAAAGGAATTTACTATACTGCAACTGAAGGCCTTACTAATAAAGAATTCCAAATTATCTGTCGGCTGAAGGCCACAAACAACTTCAGAGTACTCTACAGCTGAAGACCCGAATTACAAGTGAGGAAGGCACTTACACGTTAAGAAATTCTAAAACATTTTCTTCTTTAGCAATCAAAAACTGTAACAAGCTATAGTAACAGCTGAAGGCCTTATTAAGAAAGAATTGCAAATTATTTGTCTGCTGGAGGCCACAAGCAATGTTACACACAATCAACGGCTGAAGGCCTGATTAAGAAAGAATTCAAAACTATTTGTCGGCTGAAGGCTACAAGCAGTGTAAACAATTAACGACTGAAGGCTTGAATTACAAGCGAGGAAAGCAATTACACGTTAAAACATTAAGGTAAATTTTAAACAATTATGACAACTTGACCAAGTAAGACAGAGTGATCCGCAGATAGTGTTCCCTGGATCGACCTGAGGAAGGTCACTACAGCTGTGTAAGTGGTGACTGGCAGCCAAGAGTAATGTTCACCTAAGGAAGGCAACTCCAACCAAAGACGGTTTAAGTGCCGATCAACCTTCACACCAAATCGCCAGCCGGTGTGGCCGAGCGGTTCTAGGCACTACAGGCTGGAACCGCGCGACTGCCACTGTCGCAGGTTCGAATCCTGGTTCGGGCATGGGTGTGTCTGATGTCCTTAGGTTAGTTAGGTTTTAGGGGCTGAGAACCTCAGTAGTTAAGTCCTATAGCGCTCAGAGCCATTTTTTTCTCACCAAATCCATCTAACGCCAGATAACCAGAACAACGATGGAATAATTCAGGCAAGGGCGAAGTGACAGACAGCACGGCGTATCCAGAGTCCGGTATTCAAAACACCAAAAGGCAGAAGGAACCACTATAACCAAGATAGACAAGGAAAACAATTATCCATACCCCAATCAAGAAAGCTGTCAAATTACACGCCATACTGGACAGCATTGGCAAGACGAGGAAAAGTACACTTCCGCGAATTATGCTAACCTCCAGGGCAGGTAACTGGGACGTTAGCGGCCACTAGGCAATAAAATACCGCTGGTTGCGCTTCACCAATAATAACACCAAATTCAAACTAATATCAAACAGCAGAATGGGGCTAATAGCTTCCGTCAACCTGACAGACTCCACTAACTGCGGTTGGTCTCACCGGCACCGGGAGCAGGAACACACAAACAACGGCGAGATATTAAACAGTGGAGGTATCACTACTGGATAAGGTTCACTCAACTTCAAACCTCCTGGGTTCGGTCGTCGGCTACAGTGCCTGCACACCGCCAGCGGTCCCCGTCTGCCCTCGTGCTGCTGATCTCCTCGCTGCTCCGTCCGAAGCCAAACTGCCTGACGACCCAGAAACACAAGCGGTCGCACCAAAGATAGCACCACCGTACTGGCTGTCGATAACCGCTGTTGCTGGCACTTGCGGACAAACAATACTAGCAAAGTCAGTGGCGTTATTAACACAAGAAGGAAACGAGACGCCACTACCGCTACTACAAGACGACAAGTTAAGAGCAGCAAGAACGCTAGCCGCACACGGCTCACTTCTGTTACGTTGACTACGTGTTACATTGTCACTTTCACGTAACTGATTGAAGAGGTTGATAAATAATTGCCGATATAGTTGACATCTACTGCGTACAAAGTAAAAGAACGAACTGCTTCTTCCTGCACTCTCCATACACCATGAGCATGGCGGTTTTTCTACGTGGTAAATCCCATTATCCACCCTCGACCTACTGCTTGGACTGTCGCGCACTAATTGACTAGCAAGTCCCAGTGCACTCAGGGAACACATAAGCACACTATAAACAAACATAACAACATCGTAGCTAGCAACTACGCACGAACATGCGTCGGTGTGGAATATCTCGAAACGAGTCGCTCTAGAATCCTACAACAAACACATTTGACTTTATCCTATTTTTAGTTTCTTAATGTCACTAGGCATTGTTCCAATTAAAAAGTGTATGTCTGCGTAAGAAATACACTTTCTAAGTATTATTACACTGTTTTTATTGGCTGTCAATACGAGCCCCCAACTACTAATTCATTCTGTGAAAACCTCACAATAATAGCCCCATCCATTTCGGCAATATTTGCGGTGCAAGTTCTAGGTGAGTCACTCTGTATATGGCAGGTCATTTTGCTGGACTGACTTCTTCTCAGCAACTTAATGGTCACTCTTTTGCTCATTAGAAATCAATTTATCCACATTAGGATATGCCGCTCTAATTTCTTCAGACACTCTGTGTAAACCATGCCTACTGCATTTAAATGGGTCACTTTAGGACAACTAACGACAAGACCCGCCGCTGCGCTCTTCAAAGATGCTGGAGCATATGTTGTTAACAGCGAAACATTTTCAGATATCACACCACTTGGCCACAAAATTTGCATTGCTTTATGAAAGTATCTTTCAGCCGCCACAATGTTCACAGTAGTCATTTCTTGGCTTGTTAGCAGAAATAATTTTTTTTCGAAATTACCTCACCTTCTTTTAATACATCAACTTCCCTGCCAGTAGAGTCTGAAGTTCCGTCTAACGTAATCCAGATTTTCTCACTTTCGCACAGGGAACGAATTTGATGTATAGTTTTTTGCTAAAATGTTGGTATAGTTTTCTCAACGTTGACACTAGACTATTTACCCTAACACTGGATTTTTTACTTTAGAAAGACATATATCGGCTGACACAAACGCCCAACATAAATATTCACAATAAACTGAAAATTCGTCAGGTCCTGCAACAGAATGCAGAACTCAGGCATCACTAATTAGTGGTTGTTTCTTCTGTCAGGCGCGTAACTGCAGCGCTACGTTTTTTTTTTTCTCTCCAGGTGTTATGTACCGTGTGACCGTTGTTCAGACTGCATTGCTTTGCTGCATGGTTGGCAGAAGAGGACGCGCATATCTGAATAACATTATCCTTAAATTCTGCAACATAGTGCTACAGAAGATTATATGTTTTTTGCTTTTGTTTTAGGCATCGTAGTGTTGCTTTGCACTTCAGAGCACCAGAAATGACCAACATATGAGTGAGTTGGGAGGATGGTGAGACACATGGTGCAATATAGCTATCGACGAGGAAATACCGACTTCTGTGGTGATTGCTGCCGATAAGAAGATAAACACACAGCTGCAAGCTGATACATAAAAACAGAATAACACACACTCTGCCTTTAGGGCAGCGGATGTTTATATTAAGATTAAGATTAAATATCCCAGGGCGATTTTCTCGAAGTAACGCAAAACAGAAGTGAAAAAACGTCAGTATTATATGCTAATAACTGAAAAATAGGTATTCATGTAATTATAGAAAAAGTGTTTAAAATATGTATTTACACAAAAAATATTTATTTACCTTAAAATGCGAGCAGTAGTCATCATGCAGTTCAAAGTCGAGAAAAGAAAGAGCAAGAGTACGCCAAGAAAGCAGCTGTTTTGTAATATGGAAAGTCTCGGCTTCTTGTATGCGGTGTAGATATGTTGCCTCTTTGATACGTGAAATAGTTTTTCTTCGTCTTCACTAGTTTCTAAAAATTACATGAAGTATACTATGCAGAACTTGTGAAAAGTAAAGCAAATGACGTTGAAGATTATGTACACACATTTTTGGGGCAGCATGTGAATAGAAAGAGTACAATCTGCAAGTAGACTAATTCAAAAGGAGTATTGCCTGCTGTTAGAGAATTCAGGTCGATCTCAACAAGTTTCCAAGCGAACATTCCTAAGAGAACCACATGCAGTGGACATTTGGATCGTTAGAGAAGCGGACCTCACAAAACGCCATTGCCTACAGCGAAACAAAGCTGCACGTGCATTGTTTCAAGCAACACGTAAACTGCACAGTAACTGTCTGGAGACGTGTATTATGGTCCTATGAGTCGAGGTGCTGGCTCTTTTCAAAATGGCGCATGGCGTCGGCTGTACTGACGATCCAGTGACACTGTGCTATTTGCATGTGGTTTATGACTGCAATGAACGGCAGGACATAATAGAGCAAATATGAAAGTAGGACTCAAAATCAATTACAGTATGACTGAAATAATGCATTACCAATGGATTGAAAAGACAAATACCTCAACAAGTATTTGGAACATCATAGACTCTACTGCAACGACTTCTTGTGGTACACCCATTGAGAATTGTACAATACCTTATTAACAAAATGAACATAATTCCATCTGGAAACAAGAACGATTTTGGTTGGTTACAAAAAGTCATTACAAAACGAAGCACGCTCTCTCCTACGCGAACACCTTGAAAACAAAAAAGTGAAACTCTCTATCTCGATTGTAAGTCTTCAGTAGTGAGTATGTCCTCCCCTTACGCGGATGAGTTCTTCCACTGTGCGAGGCGTGTTCTGGATGAGATCATCATGTTTATCTTGGGGAATGAGGCCCCTCTCCTTTAGTGATGTCCCGAATACTGTCAGGTGGATCCGGACGTTGTGCAATGGCCACCTTCGAAAGGTCCCAACGCTCAGTTGCTTTCAAGTGTGAAACTGTGCTGGCCTATGCTTTCAAGTGATGTTGCATTTTTGAAGGTACTGAGACACCTCTAGACTTCGGTGCGGTCTTGCTCTGCCGTCGACTTGGATGAAGATATTGCCGACTTCACATCTGTAGGGCCTTACAATCGTTTGTAGGATCTCTTGGAGAGTCAAAATGCCGTAGATGGGAACTAGAGAGGTCTGCCTTCTCATCATTATTGCCGTCCTGAACATTACGCTTCCACCTGCGAACCTGAACGTATCGGCGTTCCTGGTGTCTTCTAGTGCTTCTCCAACCTCTAAAAGCGAGCGAAGGGCGCAGTAGTTAGCACACCGGATTCGCATTTGGGAGGACGACGGTTCAAACCTGTCTCCGGCCATCCTGATTTACGTTTCCCGTGCAGATGCCGAGATGGTTCCTTTGGAAGGGCACGGCCGCTTTCCTTCCCCATCCTTCCCTAATCCGAGCTTGTGCTCCGTCTCTAATGACCTCGATGTCAAAAAAATGGTTCAAATGGCTCTGAGAACTTATGGGACTTAACTTCGGAGGTCATCAGTCCCCTAGAACTTAGAACTACTTAAACCTAACTAACCTAAGGACATCGCACACATCCATGCCAAAGGCAGGATTCACACCTGCGACCGTAGCAGCAGCGCGGTTCCGGACTGAAGCGCCTAGAACCACTCGGCCACAGCGGCCTGCTGACAATGAACTCTAGGTCTAATTAAAAGTTATTTAACTTCTGTTGTTACTGGTAAATTAAAAATCACTAGCAAAATTAAGCTCCGAGATGTTGGAAAAGTACAGTTTACAGTCAGTGTGCATATCAGTTTTCGCTTATGGTACCGATGTCTTATTTCACCAAAACGTCCCAACACCTATGACTGGACAATTATTAATATGCATGTCCACCCTTCGTCTTTATGACTGCTTGCACTCTGCCGCTCTGCAGGCGATACTTTCGATGCGATGTCTAAATGTCTGTAAAGGAACTGCAGCCTATTCTTCCTCAAGATCCAGGCATAAGAAGGTAGTCACTGGGGTCTGGAGCGAAGGTGTTTATTGGTTTCAGATTGGGGTACTGGGCAGGCCAGTCCATTTCAGGAATTTTATCGTCCGTAAATCACTGCTTCACAGATGCCGCTTTATGACAAGGTGCATTGTCAAGCATTGATACAAGCAATCATCTTCTCCGAACTGTTCCTCTACTGTACGAAGTACATAATTCTGTACAATGCGCATAGTAAGCGTAGTAAGATGACCACACTGTATGAAACAACTCCCATACTGTAACAACACTTTCTCTATATTTCACTACTGGGGCTATGAATGATACCAGGTAACGTTCTACAGGCATTCGTAAAACCCAAAACCTCTCGTCGTAATGAAACGGGGTATGTCGTGATTCAACACCACAAATCACTCATTTTCGGCCTTTCACTATCCAGAAGTGTCGCTCTTTACCCTTCAAGCGTCGCTTAACACTGACTCCAGAAAATTGTGGCTTGTGAGGAGCTGTCGACCATTCTTTTTTTTTCTTTCTTTATTGTCGTTTTAACACCTTATACAAGGTAGGCCGACAGCGGCAAAACTACGCCGCTCTTCGGCCACAGATAATACATGTAGAACATAGGAAGATATAGAAAAACAAAACAAAGTGATGGATAAAAACAGTAGACACACTAAGTAAAAAACAAGGAGCCGTTCACAGTCGTAGTAAAATAAAAAACGTTCAGCACTGGTACACGATCATAGGCAACTGAAATGACACACGTGAACGATGAAGCGTGGGCGGTGAATCACTAAGGCACTAACACGATGGCACACAAAAAACCGATGGCGATGATCTCCGGCGCGCGAATGTTCACTGTACGTGTACGAGTCTCGACCATTCTGCACCATTCTTTTTAACTGCCTGCGCATGGTCATTATGCTAGCACTCTGGAAATTAAGAGTGAGTCCTTCCGCTGACGTCACGCGATATTTTACAGTCACCATGCGCACTGTTCATGACATCTGTCTGGTCGTGGTTAGCTGGGGCAAAGAGGTTGAAATTTCCCTGATGCATCTGTTATTCAGTTGATATCCGATAACTTGTATACTGACGGGTCCGTATGTAGTGACATCTAGTGGTCAATTGCGCGTTACGTAGGGGTTTCCGGATACCTTATCTTCGTCGTCTTTTCGCGAAATGTACATTGATGGCAATAGAGCCGCTCTGCAGTCAGATTCAAATGACGTTTCCCTAAATTTGTTCAGTAGTCGTCTCAGTAGTGTTCCGCAAAAAGTGTGTCGTCTTCCCTCCAAGAATTCCCATTTGACTTTACAAAACATTTCCATAATACCCGTGTGTTGATCGTATCTACTGGTAACAGATCTAGCAGCCCACCTCTGGACTGCGTCGGTGTCTTCGTTTAACCCGACCTGTTGGGGATCCTGACCACTCGAACAGTGCTCAAGATGGGGTCAAAATAGTGTTATACACACCATCTGCTTACAGATGAGCTACAGTTTCCTAAAATTCTCCCATATGCCGAAGTCGACCATTCGCCTTCCCTACTACCGTCCTTACGTGCTCACGCCATTTCGTATCGCCTTGTAACGTTACGCCCAGATATTTAAACGAAGTGACAGTGTCAAGCAACACATTACGAGATTGTTTTACCTAGTCAATCGCACTAACTTACATTTACGTGTCCCCCGATCGCTCCACTGAAGTGACCGCCGCGGGTATTGCCTTCAGTGAGGTTGACCCCTCTCTCGTGGTCGAGTGGGAGATCATTCCAAAGTCTGGCGGGCAGCGAAAGACGTTCCAAGGAGCTGCTCATAGGGCCTCCCTGGTTCGTTTGACGAACAGCTTTCAGTCGTTATCTGTGGCTGACGAAGTTCCTAAGCTGGATGCAGTCGTCCACCCTGTTCAAGAGGAAGCTCCTCGGCCCGCAAGGTCTGGGCATTCACAGAGGGTGGGTTTGCTGGTAGTTGGGAACTCCAGAGTTATGCGCGAAATGGGGCCACTTAGGAACATGGTTGCCACACTCCGTGTGCATACCAGGAGTCATTCCGGATGTCAAGCAGAGTACAGGGTGCAGCCGACTGCAGGAGGTGGCTCATGTCGGTACCAATGACGCGTGTCACTTTGGCTCGAAGGGGATTCTGTCTGGTTTCGGGCGGCTAGCGGAAATGGTAAAGACTGCCTGTCTTGCTTCCAAGATTAAGGCAGAGCTCACCGTCTGCAGCATCGTCGATAAAACCGATTGTGGTACTTTCGTGCAGAGCCGAGTGGAGAGTCTGAATCAGAGGCTGAGTCGGTTCTGTGACCGTGTAAGCTGCAGATTCCTTGACTTGCGCCATAGGGTGGTGGGTTTCCAGGTTTCGATTATAGGTCAGGAGTCCACAGCACATAGGAAGCGGATACACGGGTAGCGGGGGCTGTGTGGAACGGACTGAGGGGCTTCTTAGGGTAGAGGGTCTCAGGAAACCACAGAAAGGGCGTCCGTCTAGAAGGGGGCGGGTAAAAACACAGTAAGCTAGTTGTAGAAACGATCGGTATTGTAGTTGCAAATTGTCGGAGCTGTGTTGGGAAAGAACCAGAGCTCCAAGTCCTGATAGAAAGCTGTGCAGATCAAATAGTTATAGGTACGGAAAGCTGGCTAAAGCCGTAAATAAGTTCAGCCGAAATTTTTTCAAACGACCAAACAGTGTTCAGGAAGGATAGATTAAATGCAGTTGGTGGTGGAATATTTATTGCCGTCTGAAGTAGATTATCTTGTACTGAAATTGAAGTAGATAGTTCCTGCGAAATAGTGTGGGTAGAAGTTATACCTGACAATCGGACTAAACTATTAATTAGATCGTTTTACCAACCCTCGACTCAGAAGATATAGTTGCTGAACAGTTCAAAGAAAACTTGAATCTCATTTCAAATAAGTATCCTCCTCATACAATTACAGTCGGTGGTGACTTCAATCTTCAATGCTAGAAAAATTATATAATTAAAGCCGGCGGCACGCATAAAACTTCACCCGAAATTGTACTGAATGCTATCTGAGAAAATTATTTTGAACAATTAGTTCATCAGCCCACTCGAAGCGTAATTGGTTGCGAAAGCATATTTGACCTCTTAGCAACGAATAATCCTCGAAAAATAGGGAGTATTAAGACGGATACAGGCAATAACAACCACAAGGCAGTTGCTGCCAAGTTGAATATCGTAACAAACACAACCATCAAAAAGAAACGCAAAGTACATCTATTTAAAAAATTCTTTAAGAGACAGTCTCCACTCCTTCCGATCTGAGCATGTAAGCGTAGAAATGACGTGGAATGATTTCGAAGTTAGAGTATCGAAGGCATTGGGAGATATATACCACATAAATTAAGATGGTACTGATCCCCCATAGTAAACAAATACACAAAACGGGTCAGATCGCTGTTGCAGAAGCAACGAAAAAAGCATGCCAAATTTAAAAGAACGCAACATCCCCAGGATTGACAATCTTTTGCAGAAGTTCGAAATATAACGCGTACATCAATGCGACATGCTTTCAATAATTTCCACATCGAAACTCTGTCTCGGTATCTGGCAGAAAACCCTAAGAGATTCTGGTCATACATCAAACATACCATTGGCAAGACACAGTCAATACCTTCAATTCGCAATAATAAGGGTTAAGTCACTAATGACAGTGCCACTAAAGCAGAGTTATTAAATACGGTTTTCCGAAACTCCTTAACCAAAGAAAAATGGTTCAAATGGATCTGAGCACTATGAGACTTAACATCTGAGGTCATTAGTCCCCTAGAACTTAGGACTACTTAAACCTAACTAACCTAAGGACATCATACACATCCATGCCCGAGGCAGGATTCGAACCTGCGACCGTAGTGGTGACGCGGTTCCAGACTGAAGAGCCTAGTACCGCTCGGCCACAGCGGCCGACTCTTAGGCAAAGAAGACGAAGTAAATATTCCTGAATTCCAATCAAGAACAACTGCCATGAAGAGAAACATAGAAGTAGATATACTCGGTATAGCAAAGCGGCTTAAATCATTTAATAAAGGCAAGGCCTCCAGTCCAGGTTGGATACCAGTCAGGTTCCTTTCAGACTAAGCTGATACAATAACTCCATATTTAGCATTTACGTACAACCGCTCGCTCATCGAAAGGACCGTACCTAAAGACTCAAAAAATCCTCAAGTCACACCAATATCCAAAAAGGGAAATAGGAGTAATCCACTGAATTACACGTATATATCACTAACGTCGATTTGCAGCACGGTTTTGGAACATGTACCATATTATGAATTACCTCGAAGAAAACGATTTATTGACACATAGTCACCACAAAGTTCAGAAAATATCATTCTTATGAAAAACAACTAGCTCTTTATACGCATGAGGTAGTAAGTGATATCGACACAGGATGTCAAATTGATTAAATATTTTCAGATTTCCAGAAGGCTTTCGACACCGTTCCTCACAAGCCTCTTCTAACGAAACTGGGTGCCTTTGGAATATTGCCTCAGTTGTGCGACTGGATTTCTGGTTTCCTGTCCGAAAAGTCACAGTTCGTAGTAATAGACGGAAAGTCATTGAGTAAAACAGAAGTAATATCGGGCGTTCCCCAAGGAAGTATTACAGGCCCTCTATTGTTCCTGATCTATATTAACGACATAGGAGAGCTGAGTAGCCGTCTTAGATTGTTTGTAGATGATGCTGTCATTTACCGTCTTGTAAAGTCATCATATGACCAAACCGAATTGCAAAATGATGTAGGTAAGATATCTATACGGTGTGAAAAGTGGCAATTGACCCTGAATAAAGAAAAGTGTGAAGTTATTCACATGTGTACTAAAAGAAATCCGCTAAATTTCGATTACGCGATAAGTCACACAAATCTGAAGGCTGTAAATTAAACTAAATACCTAGGGACTACAATTGCAAATAACCTAACTTGGAACGATCACATAGATAATGTTGTGGGTAGACCAATCCAATGACTGCGTTTCATTGGCAGAACACTTAGAATGTGCAACAGGTCTACTAAAGAGATTGCTTACACCACCCTTGTCCTCCCTATCCTGGAGTATTGCTGTGCGGTATGGGATCCGCATCAGATTGGACTGGCGAATGACATCGAAAAAGTTCCAAGAAGGGCAGCTGTTTTGTATTATCGCGAAATAGGGCAGATAGTGCCTCAGGCAATCATTAAAACAAAGGCATTTTTCGTTGCGACGGGATCTACTCATGAATTTACAATCACCAATTTTCTCCTCTGATTGCGAAAACATTCTTTTGGCACACACCTACACAGGGAGAAATGATCATCACGATGAAATAAGAGAAATCAGGGTTCGCACAAAAAAATTTAAGTGCTAGTTTTCCCCGAGCGCCGTTCGAGAGTGGGGCGGTAGAGAGAGACAGCTTGGAGGTGGTTCATTGAACCCTCTGCCAAGCACTTTACTGTGAACAGCAGAGTAATCACGTAGATGTAGATGTTTTCTACATGTAGATCTAGCTGCCATTCATCATACCAAGTATAAATTTTGTCTAAATCATCTTGTATCCTCCTACTGTCACTCAATGACGACATTCTCCCGTACACCACAGCATCACCGGCAGACAGCCGCAGACTGCGCTCATCCTGTGTTGCGAGGTACAGCTTCCTTCAACTAATCCCGGATAGCCTGATATGAGACAGCTGTTCACTCTGATTTTGAAACACCTTTCAGAAAATCCTTTAGAAGCTATTGATGCATTAAGTCGCAAGACGCGTCAAAATACTTAGATTTTAATAACAAGTTTTACTTAAAAACCATCAGTAAAGGCACTTCGAAAATTTTCAGATCACTTTACCTAGACAAAATGTAATTCCAGTTTTGTAATCCTCTGATCAAACCGGACTGTCTGATATATACATACACTAGCAATGTCCATTTTTTATTTTTGCGCTTTTCAAGTGTTTTTTGTTTATGTATATTTTCAAACCTTCCAGCCCCCTTTGCAATTTACGTCAACTGATACATCATAAACATAATTTGCCTGTGAACAAAATAGCAATTCGTATGGACTGCGAGCGTCATTTAGATGCACTCAATTCTCTGTATAATTGGCCATTAGCGTAGCTTAAAATTACATGAAATTTAATTTGATGCATTAGACAATCGTAATTCTCATGTAGGGCTTGTTTTACGTCATGGGAATGATGTCACAAGCCACCAGAATAAAAGAAGTAGACTGAGCAGCAGAAGATGAGCTGAGTCTCGGAGAGATGCCAACGGGCGTAGCAAGCAGCAAGTACAAGTTGTATGAAGAAAGCCTGTTTCCGAAGTGAAACAGGTAAGGATCACTTTTCAGCTTTCTTGATGTAGTTCTGCTACTTTGCTGCATACGTCATACACACAATACGCGAGCAATAGGCTTTAATCCTTGATTAAATTTTGAAACGCTGCCTTGCGCTCTACCATACCGCATCCACATGTTTTGAAAATGTGACGTATGCTGCCACCTGTTGACTTCGCTTGGAATCATTGTTCCTGTACGAATGAGATTACGTTCCAAAATTGTGCCTGCGTTCTCTTTAGGTTTGGTTGGTTGGTTCATTTGGGGAAGGGGACCAAACGTGGTCAATGATCTAATCGGATTAGCGAAAGATGGGAAGGAAGTCAGCCGTGCCTTTTCAAAGGAACCATCCCAGCATTTGCCAGAAGCCATTTAGGGAAATCACGGAAAACCTAAATCAGGATGGCCGGGCGCGGGTCGTAGTCCAGAATGTGAGTCCAGTGTGCTAACCACTACTCTCTTTATGGCACAAATGCAAATTTGTACCTCTTGAGTGCGTTGTGGAGTCCGAAGGACAGGTTTTGTCTCTGAAACACATCAAATTAAGTAGTAAAATACACCAAGGTCTTGACGTAACGGCAGAAAAGGAAGTCCAGAGCTGTGAGATTCAGCGATCGCACTAGCCAAGGGGCAGGACCTCCGCTTCCATCCACTGATGACGGCAGGTGTTGTTCATCGAAGTGGGCTGGTGCACCGTCGTGTCGAAACCACGCCCTTTTGCGGACAACAAGGAGTGAAGTCTCCAAGAACTGTGGCAGTACATCTCTCCGTTGAAATACATGCCTTGAAACTGGCGGTCGTTGCTTTGAAAATTACTATGAGCTGGCCGAGCGGTTCTAGGCGCTTCAGTCCGGAACCGCGCTGCTGCTACGGTCGCAGGTGTGAATCCTGCCTCGGGCATGGATGTCTGTGATGTCCTTAGGCTAGTTAGGTTTAAGTAGTTCTAAGTCTAGGAGACTGATGACCTCAGATGTTAAGTCCCATAGTGCTTAGAGCCATTTGAACTATGAGCTGAGTTGTTGTTATGTCGTGTACGCTTTGTATGTCGATAATACATCATATATTCATTTCCAATCATTTGTTCCCTATCTCAATATAATCGGTTGTGGACCCAATATCCAGTGTTGATAAGTCCTGTATATACAGTTCATCCATTCCGGGAATCGAGAATCTCGACAATTTTTGCCTGTTATCGACATTCATATTGCCAAGATATCGGTACCGGGGATTCCAATACATTAGAATGTTTCAATTTCAAGTCTGAAGTCGGATAACAAAGCATAAAAGAAATACTTCTTTCGTGTGGTGTAACTACAAATTAACAATTTTCCGTTCTTTTTCCTTTACTTGTACTGTGAAATCTAGCTTCTAGCCATGTTTCATGATTCTACACCAACGGAAAGTACCTAATTGGTTTTTATGACTGAGTTTGTCGAGTATCAAAGTATGCGACATAAATAGTCGTATCTTTTGACTGCATTGACTTAGAAGCTTCAGTTTTTTACAGCATCAAGGGACTGTTACCTTAGTATGTGATATAAATTTCAGTTTGATACAACTACCCGTTCCCGAGGAAAAGGGCTTTTAGCAGTCGGACAGTCAAAGAGACAGACAGACAGGCGGATACCGTATTGATCCTACAAAGTATAAGGGTCCCGTTTCTACTAACTGAAGTATGGAACCGTAAAAACAATTCAAACAACACATGGGTACTGTACCTGCAACTCCGTGCAACGTGCGACCGCAAGATAAGTACATCCAGGTGACTTGAGGATTTCGGATTCTACATTATTACTAGAGAATTCTACTAATGCATTTCAAAGAAACATAGGTAGATCTCACCTGGTGGGCTAGTGTGTCAAGTGTAATACAGACAACAATATGTATTTAATTGTGTAATTATTTACAGTGGCCGGCCGCTGTGACCGAGCTGTTCTAGGCTCTTCAGTCCGGAGCCGCGCTGCTGCTACGGTCGAATCTAGGGCACGGATGTGTGTGATATCCATAGGTTAGTTAGGTTTAACTAGCTCTAAGTCTAGGGGACCGATGACCTCACACGTTAAGTCCCATAGTGTTAAGAGCCATTTGAACTATTTACAGTCCGCAGCTCGTTGTCGTTCTCGCTTCCCACGCCAGCGTTCCCGGGTTCGATTCCACGCGGGATCAGGGATTTTCTCTTCGTCGTGATGACTGGGTGCTGTGTGCTGTCCTTAGATTAGTTAGGTTTAAGTAGTTCTAAGTTCCAGGGGACTGATGACCATAGATGTTAAGTCCCATAGTGCTCAGAGCCATTTCAACTATTTACAGTGTTCCACCTTGGAACTGTAGTAAAGTCAGCTAAAATAGCTGAACTAACTCGTGTCTAGACCTCCCGCTGTTGTCACTGGCCTTCCCACAGTAACGACTGCCCTTTTGTTTGTGTGCTTGCAGGTCAGGTCCATGCTCTGCAGGCGAGATCTCGAGACCGTCGCTTACATACGTCGCCCTGCGGGTGAGTTCGCAGGCGCAAACGACGCCGTGCTGCTTTCAGTTCTGAAGCACTGTGATACCACCTGCTTTGCTTTAACGTCTATGTTCGTATATCACTCGGAGGATTCAATTACATTGTCGTAGTATCCCAAATCACACTTTGCAGCGACTATCACTTTTGTCCCACGGTGTACCTTCGTAGCTGTGCTCGGCACAGAACAGCGATAAATGTACAAAAGTCACTGTTATATCTTAAAGAATCCTTAGTTTTAAGGGAAAAGCACGTTCATTGTCATTCAGCACATGTAATCATTCTGTTGTATTATTTGTATTATTTTCTCAAATGCTACAACGTTCTTCGCTGGTCGTTGTGGGAAGACTTCTCCACTGATGGTTCCATTTTGCCGTTGATGCATCACAACAAATAGGGAGAGCACTTGTAACACATGCAGAGTATTTAAGACAAGGTGTTTTCTTGTGCAACTTACAAAATAATAAGTGAAAGGAACATGTATTTAGATACGTAAATAAACGCAAGAAAAGTCACTCTTTCTGCGGAGTTGTAGTTTATAAACAGAAAATTGACTTTTCCCTCAATCCACTGATGTACTACAACGAACTGTCTTGAAAACAATCTAAATCAAATTCCTACCAGTTTTAGTTAGGCATTTAGAAAAGTTCAAATATTTACTGGTGGTTCCCTCATGCTGTACATAATTGGCTGTTTTCAAACAGATGTTCATTTAAGTGAGGTGTTCAAACGAGGTCCCATTTTCCTGAATGCACACCTCAGCGCGCCTTCTAAATGACCTGCGTACGAGATTAAGTCGCTGCTGTCACGGAACGACCTAGGCGCTACAGTCTAGAAGCGCGCGACCGCTACGGTCGCAGGTTCGAATCCTGCCTCGGGCATGGATGTGTGTGATGTCCTTAGGTTAGTTAGGTTTAATTAGTTCTAAGTTCTAGGGGACTGATGACCTTAGAAGTTAAGTCGCATAGTGCTCAGAGCCATTTGAACCAAAGGTGGCAGCGCTATACGTAGTCTTCAAAATGGCGTCTGTAACAGAAGTGCGTTCGAAGCAGAGAGCTGTCATTCACTTCCACTGACGGAAAACCAGAGCGTCGCAGATATTCATAGGTGCTAGCAGAATGTCTAGGGAAACCTGGCAGTGAACAAAAGCATGGTGATTTGTTCAGCGAGGCGTCTGTCACCAGTGCGAGAAGGTCGTGTAAACCTGTCCGATCGCCCGCGTGCTGGCCGGCCGCACACCGTGACTTCAGAAAATTGCGGAAACGACTTCGGTGTGTTAGTCGCTACAAAAAAGGCAAATTAACTTCTCCTCCATGACAACTAAGGCTTCACACAAGTCTGTGCACCCGAGAGGAGCTCAAAAAACTTCATTAGACTGTTCTTCATCCTCTCTACAACCCGGATTTCGCACCTTTCGACTTCCATCTGTTTGGCTCAACGAAGACTGCACTCCGAGGGAAGCAATACATGGGGAGGGCGTCGGTGCAGCAAGACATTGGCTCCTATGTCGATCATTAGAGTGGTATCATGAGGGCATACAGGCTGTCCCAGTAAGGCCGTCGCACTAAACGGAAATATTTTGAAAAATAGGATTTTATAGTCAAAAGTTGGGGGAATAATAGGGTATATTGGAATCCCGCATAAAACCAACCTGCTTTCATAAGAAAAGTGTTGCATTGCTTATTGAAGACTCCTCGTATGTTAAAGCTACAAAGAAAAACATGTTATCTAAAAGACCCTACATAATACACGAAAGCTTTAAGGTTGATGCAAACTTCGTCAATGTTTGTATTCAACCAGAATGGACACAGATTTAGTTTCAGCAATTTATTTTACTGTTATTAATACGCATCGTCACCAAATAAGTATACCTCCTAATAATTATTTAACTTATTCATATACTGATTATGATCGTGGCTTTTTGGCTACCTTCGTGTTCTTGTCAGGTCGAAAAGTATTAGTGCAGCCTCTTGCACATGATTTGAAACCATACTACTGAAAATTTAGGTTGTAACGCCCTTATTCTATGATTACAAGAAGAAGATTGATCTTGCCTCTCCGTTCCAAGAACGGCTTCCTTTCGCTTTCGTGACCAAGAGTCGCTCCAGCCAACGAGTGTCTGCGTTTTTCGTTCCCCCCTTTTTAGGGATTCGCGAAAACGGGACTTACTCATGAACCTCGTGGTGGCCTCCAATCGGATGTCTAGTTTCGCTCGATGTCTTACACGTCGTCACCTTTTTTTGGTACTCTTCACGGGTGATTGATTCGGTGTATGAGGCATGTTACATTCTGACGGCGTTTTTCTAACCATTGAAATTCATTGACCTTGTGCATTTCTAGTTACGACACCAAACTGCTTGTTTGTGATTAGATAACCGAGTAAAGAGCGCACGTTTCTTGATGAGAGAGGTCCTTCAACATGATCGCTGTATTTGAGGAGCTCGATTACTCGAGACCAACCTCCGAAAGGTGCTTTTACATGGGCCACGTTTTACGGCAATCTGTGGCCGTAACAGCGTCTCCGCCAACAATGATGCAATATGGCTGCTATATACGGCAACATTGCCGTGTACTGATGACGAAGCAGGTTGTTGCTGTTAATTTCCGAAG
This sequence comes from Schistocerca gregaria, assembly GCF_023897955.1. Lineage (NCBI taxonomy): Eukaryota > Metazoa > Arthropoda > Insecta > Orthoptera > Acrididae > Schistocerca > Schistocerca gregaria. The sequence goes on from NC_064920.1 coordinate 532,504,767, forward strand.
TGTGGTCGAAGAGTTGCCGGTGTTTCGTATTGCTGGGTCTTAAATGGCTGTCTTTTGTCTGTAAATCGTTCTCATCGATGAGTAACGTTACTGACCCGTGCGCAACGTGATTTAGCTTCAGTCTGAAAGCTAGCGCACAAACACTATGTGATCGAAAGTATCAGGACACCTGGCTGAAAATGACTCACAGGTTCATGGCACCCTCCATCAGTAATGCTAGAATTCAATATGGTGTTGGCCCACCCTTAGCGCCGGCCTGTGTGGACGAGCGGTTCTAGGCGCTTCAGTCTGGAACCGCGCGACCGTTACGGTCGCAGGTTCGAATCCTGCCTCGGGCCTGGATGTATGTAATGTCCTTAGGTTAGTTAGGTTTAAGTAGTTCTAAGTTCTAGTGGACTGGTGACATGTTGAGTCAGATAGTGCTCAGAGCCATTTGAACCATTTTGAACCACTCTTAGCCTTGATGACAGCTTCTACCCTCGTACAATCAGGTACTCGAAGGTTACTTGGGGAATGGCAGCCCATTCTTCACGCAGGAGAGGAGAGGTATCGATGTCGGTCGCTGAGGCCTGGCACGATGTCGGCATTCCAAAGCACCCCAAACGTGTTCTAAAGGATTCAGGTCAGGACTCTGTGCAGGTCAGTCCATTACAGGATAGTTATTGTCGTGTAACAACTCCGCCACAGGCCATGCATTACGAAAAGATGCTCGATTGTGTTGAAAGATGCAATCGACATCCCCGAATTGCTCTTCAACAGTGGGAAGCAAGAAGGTGCTTAAAACATCAGTGCAGGCCTGTGCTGTGATAATGCCACGCAAAACATCAAGGGGTGCAAGCCCCCTCCATGAAAAACACAACCACACCATAATACCACCACTTCTGAATTTTACTGTTGGCACTACACACGCTGGTAGATGACGTTCACCGGGATTTCGCCATACTCACACCCTGCCATCGCATCGCCACTTTGTGTACTGTGGTTCGTCACTTGACACAACGTTTTTCCACTGGAAAATCATCCAAGGTTTACACTCCTTACACCAAGCGAGACGTCGTTTGGCATTTACTGGCCTGATGCGTGGCTTATGAGCAGCCGCTCGACCATGCAATCCAAGTTTTCTCACCTCCTGCCTAACTGCCATAGTACTTGCAGTGGATCCTGATGCAGTTTGTAATTCCTGTGTGTGGATAGATGTCTGCCCATTACACATTAAGACCCTCTTCAACTGTCGGCGGTCTCTGTCAGTCAACAGACGAGGTCGGCCTGTACGCTTTTGTGCTGTACGTGTCCCTTCACGTTTTCACTTCACTATCACATCGGAAAGAGTTGACCTAGGGATGTTTAGGAGGGTGGAAATCTCACGTGCAGAATTATGACACAAGTGACACCCAATCACCTGACTACGTTCGAAGTCCGTGTTCCGCGGAACCCCCCATTCTGCTCTTTCACGATGTCTAATGACTACTGAGGCAGCTGATATGGAGTACCTGGCAGTAGGTGGCCGCACAATGCACCTAATATGAAAAACATATGTTTCTGTGGTTGTCCGGATACTTTTGATCACATACTGTATGTAGAGACGCTCAAGACCAACGCTTGTATACTTTTAAAAAAAGGAAAAAAAAGAAAAAGAAAAGCTCGCTGTGGTCACTTCTGGCTGCTAACGTGAGTTGATTCATTGCACGTTGCTGCAACTCTCTTTCAAGATGGTATTTCAGTTCATCATGTTGGTGATGAAATTCTCCCAGTCAATTTCGTTTGGTAAGTATAGGACAGACCCAGAATTCCCTTCGCATTCGATAGTTTCTTTCTTTGCTCAGGAAGTATGCATTTTATTTATTTATTTTGCACTGCTGGACATTTAAATTCCAACACTATGAAGGGGCGTGCGACAAAACTTCAAATTGGTATGAAGTGTAGGTCTACTACAGGCTTGGATATGCATATCATTAGCACTGCAGGTTCATGACATTCGCACAAAATAGGGATGGTAGTTACAGCTGAAACAAGTGGTTTTCAGTTACACCCATTTTTTGTCTCCAATTCAACCTGGCTTTTAAAACTGTTCAAAATTACAGGTTTATGAAATAGCCGATTTTTGGTTTTCTTATTGCTATTATTCCCAGGAGAAAACGTTGTCTTCGAACAAAGATAGTACAATTTTGATGAAGATAAAGGAATAAGAGAACTGTATCGATATGGGGTTGAGGCTGAAGCAGAAATAGGTCTTATTGTGTCCAGCAAAGATGACTAATATGGACACGGGTGTCGTGACGGCGAGAGCAAAAGGTCACAATCTGGCGACTTTCCTGAATCGTCATTTTAGGATAGCGTCAGTTTTTAATCCTCAAGCAGCCACAAAATTAAGGATTCAGTTATTATCCCAAGCTTATAGAACGTCGATAAAATTATAGGCATACCAATCAAATTTATCTTGTCTTGTAGGGGACATTTTCTCCTTTTACTTGTATAATATCGCAAGCTTCTTATGTTTTCTCTAGTTTTTAATCTTTGAAAGCAAACGCAGCCTTGTAGTTCAATGTAGTACATTTCGTAAAATACTTTCAAACTAGGGGTGGTGTCATTCTGCAATACAGCTGATGTCCAAGGGCGACAGCGAGAAATTACCGCGTAATCCAGGGGTGGACGTACTCTCTTGCACACTGTATGTACACGCATACCGTCTAATAGATCAGGCCACACGGCAACAGGTGACATTATTGTGTCAGCAGTGCTTTACCTATTCTTATGTCATGTGTTCGTTGCTACTTTGTAAATGTCAGCATTGTTATTAAGACAACACTGGTCGACTTTCCACCATTTTCTATAATAAACCAATGCTTCAAAGCAACGGTAGTTTTGGTAATAAACGTTACTCGTTTGTAAGAAAAATTTTATCTAAAAACTAAAACTTTAAGCACTGCTGCTATGGCTAATTGATATGCCGGTTTTTAATGAAAAAATGAAAAAAATCTGTTATAATCGAGATCAAAGAATACCGAAAAATGCCTGTTATTCAGAACTAACATACCGGTATCTGTTTTAACCGATCAGTTTTTCCCATGATTAGCAAAAAATAGGGGAGTAGCGCCATACGTGGATAAAGATTACACACTGAGCTTCTGATTCAAACGCGTTTGCGTTTAAGAGGAAATTGCGTTTAAAAGGAAATCGTGTTATGCCTCTTGTGAAAAGAAGAAAAGTTTATCGCCACTTGTCGAAGTCCGATAGCGGTGGGATCGTAGACTAACGACCATGTTGTTCTTCCTTGAGCGCTATAGCTGCTGAAGTTGATCGAGATCCCACAATCGTCATGCGAATATGGAATTGATGGGCTCATGAGGGTAACACTCAACGCCATGCAGGACAGCAACGGCACCACGCGACTAGCGCCCAACAGGTCTGGTTCTCTCGCCCGTGCAGAATCGTTCAGCGACATCATGTACCTTGTGCCAGGAAAGCGGTTGTGTCCAGCAAGGTAAACATCCACACGTACAGCGCGGCGATACCTGGAGCTCAACAGACTCTCCAGCTCGGTGCCTATTTTCGCAGCTTGACACGGCACAACAATGTTGCGTCCAACGATAACACCGGATCAGGAAAAGCACCACGTCGTCTAACCTGCTTACAGCATTGCATTGGCACAGCCCAGCATCCTGTGATCCACTTACTAGATAACTAACATGTTGACGGAGGTGGCAGTAGAACCTTTGGTCTGGTCATCACGTTGGTGCGGGCATGGAGGGGCCCCATCTCTAATTTTAAAAAAAAGTGGATGTATCCGTGTGTAGAGGCTCCAAGCAGTACGAATGTTGCCAGATTTCATTTGTCATTATCACACTGAGCCAACATATTGTGTGTGACCCTCTGGGTTTACAACTCGATCAAATCTGGTTCGCATAGCCGGTAAATTTGGACTGCAGCCGTTACACTCCTGGTATCATAAGTCCATTGACTGCGCTCCACCTTCGATGTCTCCGAGATGTTACCTTTCAACAAGACAATGAAAGACCGGATATTGTCCGTGGTGCCCTGACTTTTCTTAATAGAAGGTGTGTTCCAGGGTTGTCCTATTCAGCTCATTCTCCAGATCCTTACATAAAACATATGTATAGCCCGGAGCTAATCAGAATATGTTGCTAATATATTTTATAGAAAGAGGTTGCAGTGGTTGGGTCTGGGTGTTGATAAGTAACTTGCCTCATTCCACAATCCTGAAGGCTCATTTTCGCCACTAGATTTACGGAACACGATGTGTAAATGACTCAACGGGTGAATGTATGTGCAGCCAATTTCAGTTTTAAGGTCAGACATTGCTGAAGAGGTATCCGTTCTTTGAAATTCGATCATTTCTCATTCGCTTGGTAAATAGCAGTAAGGATACACTGACGTGTTTCCGTGGTCAACCAGTAGTAGTTAAAAAGTTTTCGCTTGACCTTCTTCTGTTGCTCATGTAAATGTTGAAACTCTCTTAGCTTATTTTGTATGGTGAGTATGGAACTATCCCAGGACTCCCTTTGCCTTTCCTATTATTTTTTACCCCATGAGGTATGCGTTTTGTAGAAAGTTTCTGAAGCATATCATCTTCGCCGCTGAGCACGTGTCATATTTAATAAGAGTCTTTTTACACTATGATGATTTTATACTTGGCATTTCGCGGGGAGTGAATATTTTTCTTAACTTATGACCAATGTATGGAAGTGAAACGTGGACGATAAATAGTTTAGAGAATAGAATCTTTCGAAATGTGGTGCTACATAAGAATGCTGAAGATTAGATGGGTAGATCATATAACTAATGAGGAGGTATTGAATAGAATTGGAGAGAAGAGAAATTTGTGGCACAACTTGACTAGAAGAAGGGATCGGTTGGATGACCAATTTAGTGTTGGAGGGCTGCGTGGAGGGTAAAAATCGTAGAGGGAGACCAATAGATGAATAAACTAAACAGATTTAGAAGGATGTAGGTTGCAGTAGGTACTAAGAGATGAAGACGCTTGCATAGGATAGGGTAGCGTGGAGAGCTGCATCAAACGAGTCTCTGGAATGAAGAACACAACAACAACAACAACAACAACATCAACAACAACATGACCAATTTTGACCTTGATGTCCTGCAAAATACGGTAATGACATAAACTCAGTCACTTGAAAATGGCATAAAAGACTGAAACCTGGGTCGTACTTAAATAAATAACAATACTGTCAAATGGCTGCGTGCCCATTAAAAAAAAATCATGACATCTGAGTGCAATCAAACACCAGCTAGCAGACTCTCACCCCCTTTTTCCTCTCCCCCACAGTCATCAATATTGGTGATTAACGAATCTTTCAAATCAAAAAGAATTTTCTTTGAGTACTTGTGTTTTTAAAATCATGAAAGATAAACGGCATTTTGTTTTTGTAGGTGTTTTATTAAACCAGGAACTAATCAGTCAATGAGATAATTAGTACTGGTTATTTATAACAGCTTTTGTAATAGAATGATGAAGCAATACTCAGTGCATTGCTGTCTTCAATCGCTCACCTGAAAAGGCACTGAGAACAGAATTTTCTTTCAAAAGATTCTTCTTCTGCACCAATCCTCCCTAGCGACACATGGGTCACCGTCACCCTGCACCCCCAGTCAAAATCAATATATGCACTTTTCTTATTCTTTGTAAAGCACTTGATTGCTGGACTCTTTACATCTGAAGAGACCGAAATTGGAAGACTTCAAGGTGCCAGTTGTTTGTGTCTGACCATTTACACTTATAATAATAGTAATGCTGTGTAGGACCTATAGCAGTGTAGTAGTCATTAGATATTGTTGCGTCGTGCAGTCAATTAGTTCGTTTACTGTCGCGAAGTGAAGAACGAAGCAAATTGGATTCTATTGCGGGACGTGATACATTTAAGCACATGTGGTACACGTTTCAATTTTACTGTCGTAGATGCAAGGTACAAAACATTAAGTACGTTTGTTGTGGGTGGACCATGTGAGCAAGACGTTCATTCATTTGTTTCGCAGACTGTAACCTTCACTACACTGTGTTTTGAAATTATAAGAATACAATTATTGGTAATTTATATAATCAGTTTCATAATCTTACGAAACAGGGATATGGTAATGTCGTAACGATGTTTCAAAAATAGTTTAGTTTCGTGACTGAAACACGATTGAATCTTTCGTTTTTACCACTCAGAAAATTGCATTTTTTAATTTTAGCCGTTCGAGGTAATTACCTCGCAGCAAAGATAAACAAATGATCAAAGATGTTAACGTATGCAATTTAGAACCGATGTTTACTTGACCGTTTTCTTCTTTTAATCCATAATATCGTCTCTCCGAATATGGAATACTGTTTTCAACACCCCGTCAACTTTTCACGCCATTGTACGGTACGTGGCGGTGTGTGCTTCGTACCAATATTGTCCATTTTGTATCCTACAGTGTATCAGTTTCGTACTGAGCGAGCGAAAAATCAGTAAATATACTATACTCCGCTGTACGCCACCTAATGTCTCTCGCCGTACTTTTATGATCTAAATGCAAGATAATGACACGAGAACTGACACACACTGTTAGTCATATACCTGTTGTTTCAAATTTATTCAACAGTGTCGGCCTGCTTAGCTAGCCGGCACGGTAGCTCAAGGTGTTCGGTCAGGGGGTTAGCTGCCCTCTGTAATAAAAAAAAAAACTGAGGTAATGGATCAATGACGAACTGAAACGGGTGTCTTACGATGTCCGAGTCGAGCAGATACAACGAACGAAAACGAACAAAATGAGATTTTTTTAAAAAAAAGAAAAGGCTGGGTGGTAACGTGCTCGCCTCCCATGCAAGCGGGCCCGGGTTCGAATCCCGGCCGGATTGGAGATTTTCTCCACTCGTGTACTGGGTGTTGTGTTGTCCTCATCAGCATTTCATCCTCATCACTGGCGCGCAAGTCTCTCAATGTAGCGTCGAATGAAATAAGACTTGCACTTGGCGGCCGAACTTCCCCGAATAGGGGCCTGCCGGCTAACGATGCCATACGCTCATTTCCACTTTTTTTTGCAAGAGGATTCCTTACACAGATTCCCGTTTACATTCTCCGAGTACGTAAGGTACATTTTTGTCCTGCCCATACCGGCTAGTTACGGTCTTTCCAGCGCGTTTCAAATCGTTCAGTCTCTTGTCACGCTTAATTCACTGCGATTCCTAAAGACACAGGAATACTCTAGAACTGGACGGACTAGCAACTTCTATTTGATTTCCTTTACAGATGTTCTGCTTTCTCCCAACCATCCAATAATGTGAAACTTCTCTTCTCATTGTCTAATATTGATTTTACGTGATCGTCCCATTGTCGTGATATGCAACAACAGCCGCCAGTGTTAAGAGAAATCAAAAGATGAAACCAAGAGCTCGAACTGATGCCGATGAACAAAGAATACAAATCATTCCACTTCATACAATTCCGTCAGTGGAAGAGCTGTCCTGTGTAGCCCAGGTGGAGCCGCTGAAGACAGCTGTTACGTTAGCCGATGGGGCTCTGTTAGTCTCGTATCCAGTGACACATTTGTATACGCCTGCTGCAAGTACTAGGGCCGTTCAGTAAGTAATGCAACACATTTTTTTTTCTAAAGCAGTTTTGTTTCATTCACGATATCAGTAAACCACACTATTCCCCTCTCTTTTGGCTACAAATCCCTATTTTTCAACGTAATCTCCGTTGTATGCGACTGCTTATCCTGCCTTACTGGAACGGCATGTATGCTCGCATGATATCACTCTACTGAACGATGTAGGAGCCAACGTCTTGCTCCATCAATAACCCCCCCGTCATCCGGCGGAGCGCGTCCTTCATTGCGCCAGGCAGATGCAAGTCGGAAGGTGCAAGATCCGGGCAATAGGATGGACGAGGAAGAGCAGTCGAATGACGTTCTGTAAGCTGCTCTCGGGAGCGCAGACTTGTCTAAGGCCTTACGTTCTCATGCAGATGGAGAAAATCGTTTGCATTTTTCTGGCGACGACGAACACACTGAAGTTGTTTCTTCGATTTCCTGAGGGGAACATAATACACTTCAGAATTGATCGTTGCGTCATGAGGGAGGACATCAAACAGCATAATCAGTTCAGAGCCCCAGAAGACGGTCGTCACGACTTTGCAGGTGAGAATGCTGTTTCCAACTTTTCCTTCGGAGGAGAGGTGGTGCGGCGTCATTCCATGGAAGGCCGTTTCGTTTCCGGTTCAAACTGAGAAATCCATGTTTCATCGTCTGTGATATTGTTCGACAAAAAATTTACACGATTGGCCTCCTAACGCGCAACCAACTTCGCACGAATGGACCTTCGTTGCTTTTTGTGGTCTTATGTTGGGCGGTGAAGAAGCCTCCAGTCATACACTTTTCAGTATCCCAATTTGTGGACGAGTGTGTCAGCAACACGAATAGAGACGTCCAGTTGTGCAGCGAGGTGTTTGTGATCTGTCGATCATCTTGAACGGTTGTCCGCACGTTCCAAACATTCGTAGGATCACGGCTGTGTTCAAATAGTTCAAATGGCTCTGAGTACTATGGGACTCAACACCTGATGTCATCAGTCCCCTAGACTTAGAACTGTTTAAACCTAACTAACCTAAGGCCATCACACACATCCAAGCCCGAGGCAGGATTCGAACCAGCGACCGTAGCAGCAGCGCGGTTCCGGACTGAAGCGCCTACACGCATGTGTGTGCCCTCTCGGTACCCAGGAGATCGAAAAGGACTCCGCGACCTTGTTGCGATGATGACAGATAACTAGCCCAACGACTCGCCGTGCTTTTGTTCACTGAAAGTTCTCCGTAGACATTCTGCTAGCACCCATGAATCTCTGTAATGACGTGGTTTTCCTCCAAAAGACGATCATCATAGGTCTCTGCTTGGAACGCACATCCGTTACAGACGCCATTTTGAAGACTACATACAGGGTGTTACAAAAAGGTACGGCCAAACTTTCAGGAAACATTCCTCACACACAAAGAAAGAAAATATGTTATGTGGACATGTGTCCGGAAACGCTTAATTTCCATGTTAGAGCTCATTTTATTACTTCTCTTCAAATCACATTAATGATGGAATGGAAACACACAGCAACAGAACGCACCAGCGTGACTTCGAACACTTTGTTACAGGAAATGTTCAAAAATGTCCTCCGTTAGCGAGGATACATGCATCCACCCTCCGTCGCATGGAATCCCTGATGCGCTGATGCAGCCCTGGAGAATGGCGTATTGTATCACAGCCGTCCACAATACGAGCACGAAGAGTCTCTACATTTGGTACCAGGGTTGCGTAGACAAGAGCTTTCAAATGCCCCCATAAATGAAAGTCAAGAGGGTTGAGGTCAGGAGAGCGTGGAGGCCATGGAATTGGTCCGCCACTACTAATCCATCGGCCACCGAATCTGTTGTTGAGAAGCGTTCGAACACTTCGACTGAAATGTGCAGGAGCTCCATCGCGCATGAACCACATGTTGTGTCGTACGTGTTAAGGGCACATGTTCTAGCACCACAGGTAGAGTATCCCTTATGAAATCATGATAACGTGCTCCATTGAGCGTAGGTGGAAGAACATGGGGCCCAGTCAAGACATCACCAACAATAAAATGAGCTCTAACATGAAAATTAAGCGTTTCCGGACACATGTCCACATAACATCTTTTCTTTATTTGTGTGTGAGGAATGTTTGGCCGTACCTTTTTGTAACACCCTGTATAACGCCGCTATCTATCGGAACTTTACGAAACTATAGAGGCTGAAGCGGGAATGTTCCATGATGTCCCACAACAAATTCGTCACTTATACGATGGGACAGGCTCAAGTTGTACACTACAACCTTGTAATCGGATACGTTGTTGTTCTTTATCCTCTTTATAGGCCATCATACGTCCCAAGTCCTTGTTATGTCTGACGCATGCGTTGCCAGTGGTCGGCCGGAATTAAGCACGAGCACCTGCTGTAACGGGTAATTGCCGCTCAGCCGTGCACTCGCCCCTGAATACTTACTTCAGCGGGGTCGGCGTCCTCGCTCAGGGCGTGTCAGTTAATTTGAGTCCTCTGAAGCGTAAGCCAGGAGCGGGGCGCCGCGGGCTGGGGACCGGCGCCGTGCATTATTTATCAAGGCGGCGGCCTGGCTGGCGCGGGTCACACTGAGCCACGCCCTGCGCCCGCGGCCCCACATGATGCAGGGCCCGGCCCCAGCCGTGCGGCTGCTCGCCGATTCATGGGCCCTCCGGGACTCGGCCGGCCTCGCAGCGGCCAGCGGCCGACGCGTCACACGTGCCCGCCTCCCAGGGGTTGCGGCCGGAAAATCCCCTCACTTCTACACGGCTGTACCGCCTCCACATCACCGAGTTTCTACTGAATATTCTTTCTCTTCGAACGCGGGCAATTCAAAAAGTAACAGCACGTTATAAGTATTAAATGCAATTAACTCGTCAGCTACTTGAAACTCCTGGGAAACGAAAATGCATGCTTCGAGACAATTTTGGCGTATGCCGACAGATGGCAGGACAAGCTGAACAGGAAACTCAGTTGAAATAAATGGCCGCGTCCCTTGCTGTGCGCACCGTAGGAAAACAGCGTGCAGTTCAGATGTTACTATCTCAGGATGAGTCACGTCGCAATCTCCTCTCTATAGGTATATCACTTATCAGAAGCTTTAAGACTCTTATGGTGGAGCGTTTCTTACATAGCTCGTAGGCCAAGTAAGTTCCACTACCGTCTTCGCAGAGATCGCGCCTAACCACACCTCTATATATCCGAAGATCGGTAAAATTATTATTTAGAAGGGTTCACTCCGCTCTAGTGGTCTAATTCTGCGCACTGAATTGTGTAAATGCTTCAAAACCATTATCTTTTGGCGTAAGTACGTGAGCTGAACCCAAAGATCTTCTTCTATTGGTTCTAGGCGCTGCAGTCTGGAGCCGAGCGACAGCTAAGGTCACAGGTTCGAATCCTGCCTCGGGCATGGGTGTGTGTGATGTCCCTAGGTTAGTTAGGTTTAATTAGTTCTAAGTTCTAGGCGACTGATGACCTCAGAAGTTAAGTCGCATAGTGCTCAGAGCCATTTGAACCATTTTCTTCTTCTATTCTTTCAGAGGGTAGGTTACATTACGTCCTAAAGCCGATGTCCGCCATCTTAATTAGCCCAAAACATTACGTTCAGTGCGTTCAGACCGCCGTAGTTCACCACGGTGACACTTCTCCGTGACGTCACTATGACTCGTCGTAGTACTAGAGTAACTACGCATTCAAGAACAGAAAAAAATTCGAAACAGCCTTCCTGACACTATGTTATTCATGCAATCTCTATAATTTTTAGTGTTTAAAACAGTTGTTGCGTGCACACAACAGAAATAATGAACAAGAAGCACTCGTGAACTGTGGTTTGCTAATGTTTTGGGCTAGTTAAAATGGCGGCAGCACCCGCCCACTCTGGCTTCAAAATAATGTACAGCGTACGTCTGTAGTGCCACCTCCCTTTACATCGTTATTAATGAGTCAATGGTTATCTTGAAAGTGATTTGCAAACAGAAACTGCAGGAAATTCGCCAATGTGGACCTCTGCAGTCTACTGTATCTTTTGTGTGCCATAAAATTTTCCAAGTCACAATCTAATTAAACTAAAATTGCGAAAATTTATTATATAACTCAATTAATCACTGGACTGGTAAGCATAACTAACATCTTAATATTAATACAAACATCCAACTGAATATATTGAATGAAAATATGCCAACAATTTTAAGTACAAACGTTAAATGAAATATCACACAGCAAGCAGGAGCTTAAGTCACAACAAAAAAAAGATAATCTGACAAAAGTCTGTAAATACAGGGCTTGTCTTGTACCCTTCAGCAGTGCTAAGTGGATGTATTAAAAACAATCTTACAAAAGGGAACAGGTTTGTATGAGAAACAGTCATCTCAGATTAATATAGTTTATTAAAATAAAACATCAAATTAAAAATTCACAAAGCAATTCTTAAGTATGGACTGTCGTTACCTGTTATTTAATTAATTAAGTCACTTATATTATTATTATATTAAGTACTGAGGTGCATTGCAGAAAGGAACTCTTAGGTACGCGTGAGTACCTTCACACAAACGTACTAGATTCACACACAAGAAAAGAGATAAAAATAATTTTGTCTGTATCAATAAGTTAAAGGCTCAAAGGTCCATCCCTATTGATATGATTGAAATATCGTGCATACAAATACTATGGACCACTTTCCGACAAAGAAATTTATCTGCAGCACCTTGCACATGAAACTAAGCTACCCCGGAGTGAAACACTCGCAAATGCCGTCAACTATTCATGAACAAAGCAAAATTACTACGACTCGTAAAAACTTCAAGAACACAAATGTAAACCGTATAGACACTGACAGCAATAAAATATCATGCAGCATGAGCCTACACAATCTTAAAACTGAAACGAAATCAAAAGTAGAAGAAATAAAGCACATACACACGAGAAAAGTTCACACAAACATTCCAATTAAAAGAAAAGTCAGACAATGTACCGGAAATGTCCTTTTCACCCTCTTCTGGGGTATGAATGGCCCGATTTTGGAGCGCTGACGGCAGAGGGGTGAGACAGCGCAGAGTGCCCGGTACTGCGTCATGTTGAAGAACGAACTACAGCCGTCGCGGACGACTTCTGTCCTGAGGCGCTCCTCTCCTTCGCGACAACGCGCGACCCCTCACCGCCGCTGCAACTCTTGCCGTCATTCTGATATTGAGATTTCAGGCCGTATTGCATTCCCCATACAGCCCTTATCCGGCTCCTTTGGATTACCATATGTTTGAATGCCTGAAGGACACATTCAGAGGACGACGATTTGGAAGTGATGACGAGGTTAAAGAAGCGGGCACAACCTAAAATCTTTTATTCGAATAGAACAGAGAATTTGGTACAGAGGTGTGAGAAGTGTATCAAAAAGGAGGGTAATTATGCTGAAAAATGACATCTTGCTTGTATATGTAAGCAAAACATATGCTTCGCAAAAATAGTTTGCTGTTACTTTTTGAATCAGCCTCGTATTTTTACAGAACTAGCTGCCAAACCTGGTATTGCCCAGGCGTTCATTTGCCAACTGTCTATTAGGAATGAAAACTTATATCCACTTCTGCAGGATGCTCTGTGTGAGCTGACCCTGGACAGTTTTTGTATACTGGGCGCAGCTGCTTCACGTGTATGAGGCGCGATTTTGTAAACGTCACTACGGCAATACCTCTCATAGCTCCACAGACAACCACTGTTTTTTCCTACAATAGTTTGCGAGTCGCAGTTGAAACCTGTAAAAAGCGCTGCCAATTATCAGGGAGTTCCTTATGTTGACTCGACTGTACGAGTGTCTTAGTAGTAAGGAATAAATGTATTAAAACTTCATGCATGATGCGGCATTCTTTCAAGGCATCTCACTTTTTATGACGTCATATCTCCTGAATTATATGTCGTACAATGATATGTTGTGTACGCACATTCAGCGACATATGTGGATACTGTCTGCGAAATACGTTATGAAAGAGTTAGCAGCACAGAAGCAATAAATTTAAACGCCATGCATGATACAGCAGTTTGTCACTCATCTCACTGTTTATACGTCATATCTACTGAAATATGAATGATAGGTGGTTCTTACCCCGTAGCTATTGTTACCTGACAGTAAGGGATATGTGCACCAAGTTTGGTTGACATCGGTCCAGTAGTGGAATACAAACACGCCCGCCCGCGGTGGTCTCGCGGTTCTAGGCGCGCAGTCCGGAACCGTGTGACTGCTACGGTCGCAGGTTCGAATCCTGTCTCGGGCATGGATGTGTGTGATGTCCTTAGGTTAGTTAGGTTTAAGTAGTTCTAAGTTCTAGGGGACTAATGACCACAGCAGTTGAGTCCCATAGTCCTCAGAGCCATATATATATGGATTTACTTTTTACACCTTTAATAGGCCATTAACATAACGTAATGTGCAAGTAGTCAGGTGCACTACTCTGGCAATTCATAGAAAATCGCGAGAGAAGGTTTAGTGAGTCGCAATATGGCAGTCCCCAATAGTAAGGTACAGTTACTTGTCGGATGTGCTCTGGACACCGCAGGATGGTATTTGTAATGCAGACACAAAACTAAAACTAAAGTCCGCCCGAATGGGCCAGAAGGCCCAAAGGTACCTACCGGCCACCATATCATCTTCAACCCACAGCCGTCACTGGAGGCGGATTTGAAGGGGCATGTGGTCAGCACACCACTCTCCCTGCCGTATGTCAGTTTACGAGACCGGAGCCGCTACTTCTCAATCAAGTTGCTCCTCGGTTTTGCCTCACATGGGCTCAATGTACCCCGTAGGCCAACAACGCTCGGCAGACCAGAGGGTCACCCATCCAAGCGCGAGTGCAGCCCGACAGCTCTTAACTTCGGTGATCTGACGAGAACCGGTGTTATCGCGCTGATGCAAGGCCGCTGGCCTGTCACACAGAAATGGAAAACATAAACTGATGCGGCATCTACTACTTCGAATGAATGCAGTTTTACCACATTTACAGGGTATGTTCAGAGTTTCTAAGGGAAAAAACACGTCTTTGACATTTTGACAAATGCCTCTTTCTTCCGATTATATTGATTAAAAATTAAGTTTTAGCGGGAGTCGAGCCTCATACAAGATCGAAAGCTAAGCAGTTGACCACTACGAAATCTAATGTCGCTTACTTACGCACAGACACATAAGCAACATAATAGACGCGCAAAACTTGTCTCGCATTTTTCCTGCAATTGCCAGAGTAGTGCATCTTACTACTAGCGCATTGAGTTGTTTTAATGGCCTACTAAAGGTGTAGAATGTCTGAAGTAAATCTGCGATCCCAACGTCGTGGCCTCCCCTTGTAAGTGCGGTAGAGCCATTAGAGGAAACAAATTATGTTCTGGGGTGTGACAGGCTGGAGAGGGCAGGGGTGGTAGGGGTGAATGATAAACAAATGAAGGTAGTCAGGCAACTGTCAGGCATTTGTGGCCTGACGACGGAGTGATGATGCTGGATTAATGAGCAGAAAGAAAGTTACTGTACTTCTCTTACCATTAGCTGTACTCACTTAATAATCTGGAAAGACTCCACCATAAAATGCGAGCTCAGTGAATTTATTTTGTCTACTCACAAGAGTGGTACGGACTGGAAGTGCTGCAAACTTAAAGCGAACAGCGCCCCTGGTGGAGAAAGTCCCCTTTCCTGGAAGAACGCTACAGCTGCCGTACGGGACGACTAAAAATCAGTTTGCCCTCTAGCAGCATAGAACAGTGTGCAGACATTTGTGTAGATTCTATCTATGTGTGTTATTTGAGATAATATTATAGGAACTCATAACTGTAATCCATGTAGTGTTAACGCACTTTTTGGAGAATAGATACCTTCCGAGCATGTCACCATAATCCATGGCAATCAAGTCATAAAGGGTGTTGCAGAAGGGTCGGTGAAACTTTGTAAAACATCTAGCAGTTCTTTCTTGTGATGTAGTGGATTAGAGAGAGGGGTAATCACCTGCTCTCTTCTCAGTTTCAAGACCTATAAAGGAAGTAAGTGGATTATAACAATCCGACGATCTACCTTCCCTCACCCCACTGCCCTCCATCATCTCCCTCAATACTGTTACATCACCGGAATACAATTTATACCTCGACAACTCTTAAATATGATACATACATTTAACATTTGCTCTTAACTCACTTGAATAACCACTAACTATTAATTTTGTACCACCAAAACAATAATTTTCATAATAAGCAGTTTGCACATCCGCTACAACACGGAAACTATTGGTCTCAAAAAATGAATAGGACTTTTTTTAGGAAATTTAAAGTAGTTTAAACTTGTACTGGGAAACATTTTCGGTAGAAGCAGAGTTTTTCGAGTTATTTAAGAAAAAAGTGGCCTTTAAACGCAACCCCCTCCTCGCCCCCTATCCCTACACTCACACTCCACTGATCAGGATTTTCACCAGCTGCGACATAGTCACGAATATGAACAGTGATCCAATACTGTCAAATGTTTTTTTATTCCAGTCTTTGATCACAATATAAATTCCTTTGACGATGACCGGTTCCAGTCAGTAACGACCATCTTCAGATCATGGTGTAGAACAGATCTGAAGATGGTCATTACAGACTGAAACCAGTCATCGTCAAAGGAATTTATATTGTGATCAAAGGCAGGAATGAAACAACGTTTGGTTAGGATTTTTATTATGTTACTTATGGCACTCCCTCTTACCACTCTACGAAAAATTTGCGAGTGCACGAATTTTTCTTCTGATATTCAGTCGTTGACTGGACTAAAAGAGGCTTTAGTCTCCCCCGTTGCTACTGTCGATTCGAAGGCAGTGGTTACAGCGTTAAATGAATTAGTCCTTAAGACGACGTCCACGTGCTAACAGCCATTATAATGGCGTGCTTATCATTTTCTTTACATAACTCTTCGATTCACGCAAGATTCGTTGCCGTGTAGTTTGGCTATCTTTTTTTTAAAAAAAAATTTAATGATGGGAGCGGCAATGACCCTGCAAGTCGAGATTTTTAAATTTTAACTACCGCTTTCACCAGATAACGGATTTATTGGACTTGAATGGTGGGGAGTGGTTAGAGGGCAATGTTCAACGCTGCTATGTTATAAATAGCGTATATTGCCCGAGGATGCTCCGATAAGTGGTGCGAAACCGGTCGCAGATTTAATAAAAGTCATTCGTAAAGCCAGTGCGGAATATTCTTTGAAAAAATATCCCAGCCATGTTCGATAGGGTTCATGTCTGGAGAACATTCTGGCTACTCTAGTAGTCGAGCGATGTAGTTCTCCTGAAGGAAATCATTCACAAGATGTGCACGATGGGGGCGCCAATTGCCGTCCATGAAGACAAATGTCTCGCCAATATGCTGCCGATATGGTTGTACTATCGGTCGGAGGATTGCCTTCACGTATCCTAGAGTCATTACGGTGCCTTCCATGACCACCAGCGGCGTACGTCGGCCCCGCATTATGCCACCCCAAAACAGCAGAGAACTAGGGAACTTCCACCTTGCTGCACTCGCTGGACAGTGCGTCTAAGGCGTTCAGCCTGACCGAGTTGCCTCCAAACAAGTCTCCGACGTTTGTCTGGTTAAAATCATATGCGACACTCATCGGTGAAGAGAACGTGATGCCAATCCTGAGCGGTCCTTTCGGCATGTCGTTGGGCCCATCTGTACCACGCTGCATGTTGTGGTTGCAAAGATGGACCTCGCCATAGACGTCGGGAGTGTAGTTGCGCATCATGCAGCCTATTGTGCACAGTTTGAGTCTTAACGCGACGTTCTGTGGCTGCCCGAAAAGCATTATTCAACATGGTGGCGTTGCTGTCAGGGTTCCTCCGAGCCATAATCCGTAGGCAGCGGTCATCCACTGCAGTAGTAGCCTTTGGGCAGCCTAAGCGAGGCATACCATGGACAGCTCCGGTCTCTCTGTATCTCCTCCATGTCCGAACAACATCGCTTTGGTTCACTTCGAGACGCCTGAGAACATACCTTATTGAGAGCCCTTCCTGGCACAAAGTAACAATACGAACCGCGATATTGACCGTCTAGGCATGGTTGAACAGCAGACAACACGATCCGTGTACCTCCTTCCTGGTGGAATGACTGGAACCGATTGGTTGTTGGATCCCCTCCGTCTAATAGGCGCTCCTCATGAATGGTTCTTTACATCTTTGGGCGGGTTTAGTGACATCTCCGAACAGTGGAAGGGACGTTTTTTGTGATACAATATCCACAGTCAACGTCTATCTTCAAGAGTTCTGGGAACCGGGGTGATGGAAAACTATTTTTGACGTGTGTATTTATATTCTCAGTGAGTTGTTGGCTGATTTCTGCGCTCTTGTTCCGACGACATGGGTTTGGGTTGGGTTCTCTGCCGAAGATGGGGATGTGGACAGCAGTAGAGATGGCTCATGGTGTAGATACAACAACTTTTTACTACTTCTTTACTAATTCATACATTTCAAACATCCTTCTGACTATGCTCCGTTCTTTGACGCGGTCCAGAATTCCTTCGTAATATTTATAAGTTGTAGCTGCAGACGTTGACGTATGATGGGCGTCACACACGTGATGCTCGGGACACAGAGTTCTGCGCTGTCATCTCCGGTATGCGAGGGAGGTGAGACGCCAGGATACAGCCGCGCTGTGGTCACAGGCAGCCACCGGATCGTCTCTAATGCGGAAGGTCGTGTCGTTCCTGTGGCACGCCGATGGAGTTTCCCGGAGTCGAAGTGTGGACCGACGGTGATGAGCGGGGACCGATAGATGGCGGGGTGTTGCCTGCCGGGGCTGAGCATACAGACAGAGGTCCCTCCTTCGCGGTCCGGTGGCGGCAGAGTTCACAGCGAGGGTTCCCGGCTGACACTCGGTAGGCGACAGCTATGCCTGTGCCATGACCTAGCAAGACGTACTCGGCTGGCCCAGCATTTAAATGCTGGTTCCCTGCGCTAAATTCGTTAAAGGGCTGCATTTGTGGGCCACTGCGAACCATCTGGTACAGGGCAGTGACTGAGGCGTGGCGCGGATCGCGCAGTTCAACGACCAGCATCTGCTGTCTAGCTTCGCCTGATTTCAGTTCTGGACTTTGACTTCTGCTACAAGTTCTCCTATAGTTTTGTCCCGTTACAGTATCGTTTTAGTCAGATGCCACTGGTCTGCATCTTCGCCACGACCCTCAGTCACTGGCCAATCCTGCACAGAAGTGGTCCATCGCCCTCCAGGTTGACTTCAGTACTGCAAAGCATGTGTTTTTTTCTGATACAATTTGTCAGTGCACTTCCCGTAGTTATTTACACAAACTGATTCAGAATTTACGGTATCTAGATGATACATATACCTTACAATTTTCTGTTGTTTGCACCTATTTGCTGACAAAACATCACAGCCAGGAAATTCACATTATAGAAGTCAGTCTCAAATTCAATCACTGTAGAAAACATTCGGGTTCATCCAGTGTGATGTAGCGCCCAGAATTGCAAAGCTTATCACTCTAGTGTAATTCTGTATATATCCTGCAATAAATCATATACACAATCTCTAATTCATGACATCTTTGTCAGTTACGATGAGAGGATTATTAGCGTCTTCAAACCCCCACTCAATATGGTCTTAAAAATAGCACAGGCTTTCAAATAGCGGCTACTGCTAAACAGACATTCGATAAGAGTGTCAGTATCTGTAGATTGTCCAGTAGCCAACGTTTCTAATCAACTGATGGCACACAGGCATCGGTATCATCCTCAGATTTTGTACTTGTAAGTCCGGTGTTATCGCATAAAGGAGTCAATAATTTTCCCAGCGCTACATTTGTAGACGCTCTCGTACAGGAGTCCTTAGTTCACTGTCCGTCACCACTTTACGTGTCACGTCACAGTAGATCCTCCACGTCACTGACTTCACAGCCCAGTGAAGTTAGATAAATCATGCCCCGAAAGCTACGCAGAACTTCGAGCGCTATCAGGTCCGTATTAGAGCGCGAAGTGTGGCATATGCCACAAATCAGACTATCTACACAGTGTGTGCTGAGTACAGTGGAAATTGATGCTGTTCAAACAAAGTTATATGTCCCCATATCGACTAATCAGTAGGCGACACTGATTCTTACTAAGCAACACCGATTGTTACGATTAAAAAATCTATTGGGTTGATTTGTGTATATGGTGCTTTTAAAGTGACTGTAAACGGCCAGTCTAATATTTACGTTTATGCAACCAGAGGAGATATTGGTATTATTAGCCACGGAGCCAGTATGTCTCCAAAATTGATCTTGTGGATGCTTATTCATAACTTCCCTTACGCGAGCAGTAAAACTCTCATTATTAATACACAGTTCGGGGTGTACCAGTACAATTGATTGCTGTTTCAAGTAGATTATAAAGATATCTCAGTCGTTTGGTTCAGGGCATTTACAATTACTTAATCGATGTTGTAATACTGGGACCTACACAGAGACAACATTTTCTTAGCCTCAAAGCATTGTTTGCGTAAATCGGACCCCTTACTTTTTCTTGTTTGAGCACTGCCTGTATTGGTACAGTCTTATTCTCTTGGAATTAGGTTGCATATTTGAAAAGGATAATAGGGACGGTTGATCAAAAGAGAGCTGTGTTCTTCCAAAATGACTAAAGCTACTGATGCAGCTCAGACAAAGAAGATGGGTTGGAAGATGACCGGTAAACAGTTTAGTGTTTCAAAAATAACGCTTATGAGGTTGTCCAATGCGAAGTAGGCTACATTTGAGGAAGCAACAGAACAAAAAAAGACAGACCTACAATTTTGTGTAACGATCTTGAAGAGGAGCTGGTTTAGTATCGTGTTACTATGAAAGCTTCTTTCTGTCGGCTTACGGGTAACGAGTTATGAAAAATGGCTGTACAATTGTCAAAGAGGGGTAACGCTGAACTACTTTTAAAAGATGAAATTGCTGATAAGTAGTGCGTTAGACATTCTCTTAAACACCACAAAACCAGACTGTTAGAACCAAAGCCTACAGGAACAACCTAAAGCACGGCTCTTGGGTTCAGCAAAGAAAATCGAGAAATTCCATAACTTCCTAGAAGATGTTGTATTATATCTACTTTGAAACTAGATTATATTTTCTGTGATTGAATATATTTTCCAATTTTTAGTGCTATTTGGAGTATTTTTTAGAACTGACTCCCTTTTGGAAACTATTTTTCAGACTCACTAAGTGTAGCATTTATGAAAAAAAAATTTTTTCATAATGATTTTCCATTACATTTTCTAATAGTAAAACGTAAATCGTGCATAATATTGTAAAGTAAATATTACATATCTTTAAAACATAATTTTTACGATTTTTTTTATTTTTTAAACAAAAACGACAGTAGAGTCTGATTTTGTGCACTATCCCCCGCTTCTTTACGATAACTTCGTTCTTGTACCTGAAGTTTTCTCTAGTTATGAGGCTCATTAGTGCCACCTAAATCAGTTCTGGAGGATGGGATATTTAGAGCTACAACAGTATCAACGTTCAACTTGTATTTTGGAGGAAGAATCAACGGTTCACCTTTCATAAACCTGTTGTTGTTGTTGTGGACTTCAGTCATGAGACTGGTTTGATGCAGCTCTCTATGCTACCCTATCCTGTGCAAGCTTCTTCATCTCCCAATACGTACTGCAGCCTACATCCTTCTCAATCTGTTTAGTGTATTCATCTCTTGGTCTCCCTCTACCATATTTACTCTGCACGCTGCCCTCCAATACTAAATTGGTGATTCCTTGATGCCTCAGAACATGTCCTACCAACCGATCCCTTCTTCTTGTCAAGGTATGCCACAAACTCCTCTTCTCCCCAATCCTACTCAATACTTCCTCATTAGTTATGTGATCTACCCATCTAATCTTCAGCATTCTTCTGTAGCACCTCATTTCAAAGGCTTCTATTCTCTTCTTGTCCAAACTATTTATCGTCCATGTTTCACTTCCATACATGGCTACACTCCATACATATACTTTCAGAAATAACTTCCTGACACTGAAATCTATACCCGATGTTAACAAATTTCTCTTCTTCAGAAACGTTTTCCTTGCCATTGCCAGTCTACATTTTATATCCTCTCTACTTCGACCATAATCAGTTATTTAGCTCCCCACATAGCAATACTCCTTTACTGCTTTAAGTGTCTCATTTCCTAATCTAATTCCCTCAGCATCACCCGACTTAATTCGACTATATTCCATTACTCTCGTTTTGCTTTTGTTGATGTTCATCTTATATCCTCCTTTCAAGACAATGTCCATTCCGTTCAACTGCTCTTCCAAGTCCTTTGCTGTCTCTGACAGAATTACAATGTCATCGGCGACTCTCAAAGTTTTTATTTCTTCCCATGGATTTTAAAACCTACTCCGAATTTTTCTTTTGTTTCCTTCACTGCTTGCTCAATATACAGATTGAATAACATTTGGGAGAGGCTACAACCCTGTCTCACTCCCTTCCCAACCACTGCTTCCCTTTCATGCCCCTCGACTCTTATAACTGCCATCTGGTTTCTGCACAGATTGTAAATAGCCTTTCGCTCCCTGTATTTTACCCCTGCCAACTTAAGAATTTGAAAGAGATTATTCCAGTCAACATTGTCAAAAGCTTTCTCTAAGTCTACAAATGCTAGAAACTTTGGTTTGCCTTTTCTTAATCTAGCTTCTAATATAAGTCGTAGGGTCAGTATTGCCTCTTCTACGGAATCCAAACTGATCTTCCCCGAGGTCGGCTTCTACCAGTTTCTCCATTCGTCTGTACAGAATTCGCGTTAGTATTTTGCAGCCGTGACTTATTAAACTGATAGTTCCGTAATTTTCTCATCTGTCAACGCCTGCTTTTTTGGGATTGGAAGTATTATATTCTTTTTGAAGTCTGAGGGTATTTCTCCTGTCTCATGCATTTTGCTCACCAGATGGTAGAGTTTTGTGAGGACTGGCTCTCCCAAGGCTGTCAGTAGTTTTAATGGAATGTTGTCTACTTCCGGGGCCTTGTTTCGACTTATGTGTTTCAGTGCTCTATCAAATTCTTCACGCAGTATCATATCTCCCACTTCATCATCATCTACATCCTCTTCCATTTCATAAACCTAATCTGCAAAAAGTACTAAGCATGTATAAACATTAGCAACTGAAAACGAATCGGCATGTCTACAACGCGTTTATCAGCCTATGTTTGGTCTCATTGTTCTCAGGAATTATATAAAACTTAATTCCTAACTATTTTCGTTGTCTTCAGTGGTTAACGCAACTCGAGATCGCACAGCGAACCATTATTTTTCACTGAAAACAATTTAAAACATACTCTCAAAACCCCTAAATGCACTGATACCTGTAGCATACCTCTGTACTTCACCAACCTTCCATCAACTATAAGAATTCACACTCACGTAAAGAACCTCGTTTCACTTACCAAGCAATGACGTTACAGTAGGTATGACAGTGGCGGGCTACTGAGCGATGGCGGGGTCAGTAGCTTGCTACTGCGCTCATAACCCGTGAACGGATGAATCTTTTTGAAACAACTTGTATTTTATTTTTGCGTGTAAATACTCTAGCAAATTTTTTGCTGTTCCTATTGTTTCAGATAACCTGAAGATGGTCCTATGTTTTGGCTCATGTCTATCACTTTAATGAAAAATCAGGCATAATCGCGTAATGTTATGATGAACTTAATGAAATGGTTTTGGTTTTATCGTATGTCTGATGCACATACTTTTCAATCTCCACTGGAATAATTCTCCAGAATCAATTACTTGCCACTAAAGCATACGCAACCCATACACAGTTAAGTAAAATGTAGTAAATTGACATCCACCTATCATCTGGCAGATGGTCATCTGAAGCCGAAACCGTTAATATACCACAGGGCCGCTTTTGCCCATGAATCCATAAATGACAGACTGTGGGAGAGAAGAGAAACTTCGAATAGGGTGTGCGAACGACCTGCATAAGCAAGGTGCAAGAAGAAGAACTGCCGGCCGGAGTGGCCGCGCGGTTCTAGGCGCTACAGTCTAGAACCGAGCGACCGCTACGGTCGCAGGTTCGATCCTGCCTAGGGCATGGATGTGCGTGATGTCCTTAGGTTAGTCAGGTTTAATTAGTTCTAAGTTCTCGGCGACCGATGACCTCAGAAGTTAAGTCGCATAGTGCTCAGAGCCATTTGAACTATTTGAAAAAGAACTCGCCGACACATTCTACATGGTCTGCAGGTGAATCAGCTTCAGTCTGAACATTAATTTTTGTCCTAGAACCATTCACAAGAGAACTGCTCGCAATGGGTAAACGAGCAAAGGAGAAACCTAGGAACAGGAGTCGTTTAAAGACAGAGCGCAAAATGAGATTGGCCTGGCAAAGAAAATTGGCCGTGTCGTTTTCGAAGGTTTGCTTTAAACGATCTAGAGAAAGCACAGACAGCCCAAAAAGGTATAACCAGAAGAGAATCTCCGCCGCTAGCCTGGCGAATGCCAGCACAGAGCAGCAACTGAAACACCCTCCCATTACAAATCAGTGCAAACAGAAACACTGTCCCGTTTTAATTTATGTAAACCCATCCAGCGAGTGAAGTCAGAGCAGTAAACTTGCAGAGTTGTTGCCCCTCTTCAGATGCTGAAAACATGTTAAAGGCCGGAAGGTAATTCGGCGGAGGGAACGGGCGGAGATCAAAGCGGGTAAACAAGGCGGCAGGCACAACAGAGCGTGGCGTGTCGTAGAACGGGGTCATGAGCGCCTGTACTGCAGTGCGGTGGCGCCGTCCTGTGGCGACTGCAGTGTTGAGTGACAAACAACACGTGGAGGCAAGGATTAGCTCACGCTAGACACGGTTTAAGCTGCCGGCGCACGGGGCGAGTTTAGTAAACGTTGACTTGACGCTCTACGAGTTTTGTGACGTCACTTCCTGTTATTTCTCGTTGAGGAACCATTTCGTCAAGTGAAACACAAAATATTTTCAGCCATTTTTCGGCCACGTGCCACGTAGAGCACAACCAATAGAAAACAAGAACGGTCCGTACATGACAAGCAGGAAGCAACGCGCAATACTGTCCTTGTCCCGTCCAGTAGAAGCCCATATTCGGTAGGTTTTACGTTATACGTTACACACTATGAATATAGGCTGTTTCTAAGAACAGCACATTGAACGTCTCGAGCACAAGTCGTTATTAGTACGATTTGTTGTAATAAAATGACGGGAAACGTCATATTGGCGATTAAAGAATTTTTTCATTTACTTATTTTTACGTTATAGCTCGATGGATATGACAGGAAGTCGGTTTAAGACAACGACACATTAAAGATCCATAAAAACGTGTCACTCTTGTTAGCACTCCGACTTCAGGTTACGAGTGGCCTACCGGGACCATCCGACCGCCGTGTCATCCTCGTGGTGGATGCAGATAGGAGGGGCGTGGGGTCAGCACACCGCTCTCCCGGTCGTTATGATGGTATTCTTGAACGAAGCCGCTATTATTCCGTCTAGTAGCTCCTCAATTGGCATCACGAGGCTGAGTGCACCCCGAAAAATGGTAACAGCGCATGGCGGCCTGGATGGTCACCCATCCAAGTGCAGACGACGCTCGACAGCGCTTAACTTCGGTGATCTTCCAGGAACCGCTCTAGCCACCGCGGCAAGGCCGTTGCATCGCTATCGTTGAGATCAGTTATAATTAAACGTCAGTTAATAACATTTCACTTATTAAAGCCCTTAGAAGACTGTAACATAAAATACGAGTTCGCTAGAAGCAGAGTTACAGCACAATGTAGTTGATTAAGCTGCCATATTACGGAAGCGAGGGTGGATTGCTAGAGAATTCGCGTTGTGCTGTATACAAGTTCTTTTCTCCAGCTTCACATTTTCTAAAAGGTTGTGGGACTTCCCTCTTAACTTAATAGAAATAATTTCTATAATATTCGATGTAATGTAAATATAAGTGTGCTCTCTGTCAGGAGTGATTTTGTTCGATTTGGTGAATTTTTGTAAGCTGATGTCCCTCCAGAGCGGTTACGTACCTTTCATTTTCTGTCTTATTACACTTTCACGGATATTAAAGTTTTTATTTATGTATACCACAGACAAAACAACATTACTAGCACATGGTCAAGAAAGGAAATATGCATTACAATAGAGTTAACTTAGGAATTCTACGCCCGTCCATTTTCGTGCAAACTGCATGACGTGTGAGCCAAACAAAGCCGCCAGGTGCCACTGGAGAGTGCCGGGAGCCCACTATCACGTTAACAAGCTCATGGCATTATTCAATGGCGCTCTGTCCTACGACGTTGGATACCCCATGTGCATGCATGTCATCGTCAGCTGTCTCGTCCCGTGTGCCAACGGCTTTATTCTGGAGTGTAGCACTTCAATATCGAGAACTTCTTTTTAAAAATGTTACAGCTAACACTACCAACAACAATGTCATAAAATTAAGCAAAATAAAAGTAATGTAGTGATCAAATTTTGATTTTGATATGTTAATTAGTTTAGATTCAATGAAACTTTATGGGCGAATGTTGCATATTATGACTGAAAAAAAAGAAATACACACAGAAGTAATGGTCGGATGTCAATCTAGCTTTGCAGACGTACGTGCGCAGGTATATAAATCTGCGAGGTGCCAGTGTTAAGAGATGGACATGTCACCCGAATTTATTAAAGAAAATTTAGGCTAATACATTCATACCGCTCTCTAACTATAACAGTTCCTATCACGCAATAAACAATTTATGGAGGGAATTATGATATGGCCCTGTTTCTGGCCAGTTTAAGAGTTCGTATTTGTAATAATTCTACTTGTGGTAAATTAATATCTGATCACTCATATCTTGCAAAAGGCCATGATAACAAAGTTGAAATTCAATTATTAAATAATACAAAGATTTTGGTATCACAGAGTGATTTATTGCTAGAATTCCTAAAGTATAACAAGGCATAAATATTGAATGGAACATAATTAAGAGCAATGTAATGTGAGTAATGAGATGTTGGCTGAATTGGGGTAAGGAGTGGGATCAACTATCAAGTTACGGAACCCTACAACATTACTGTGTGAGAGAATGCGTTAACACGTTACCCCTCACTACTTTGAATAATATCAGTACTGATTGGGAATGAGAGCCCTTCATACAGATCACACATGCATGCCGTGGCTGTGTACGGCGAGCGCAAGACGACAGACAATACCGACTGCTGCCACCAAGTGGTAACAGACAGGCGCTGCCTGGACGACCGTGTCAGTGATGCTTCTCCCTCTTGCGATCACCCTCATTCTGGCCGACCAAAGGTGAAGAACTCGAGTGGTCCACAAGCGAAAAACGACTGCTCTCTCTGGCCGTCCAGAAGCGAATCCCCTCAACTGCCCACTTCACCGTAGCGCCTTGTTCCCACAATACGGGAAAATCTCTAATCGTGGGAGGACACAGAAACAGCTGCCAACCATAATGCTAGAATCTGCTGTTCCTTTCTCCTCCAAACCATTTGGGAAAACTGCCTCTGGCTGCTGGACGGCAGTGCTTTATGTGGATGTTGTATTGTTGAGCCCCATGGACAAAGACATTAAAATTCTCAGAACTGACCCAGATAATACAGCCGTCTGGGGACTTATTCTATATCGTTCATACCAATCGGCGCAGTAGGTTAGTCTCGGTAGTGGCGTCATTTTCGGTTTTTTACCCGAATTTCCTTTTTAGTAAGCTTCTGAGACCAGTTACCGAACGGTCCTCCCGCCGATTTTTCGACAACTGTACCGACAGGTTTTGGTTTTCGGTATGGCCTTGTCGTTCGGTGAGCTGTGGTTTATTTACACCTATAGTTTGTTATTTTAAACATATTGAGCGATTTTAGCTTTGGATTTAGTGATTATGTTACTAAAAATCACCATAGGACATGTCCGGTTGGAAAATGAGTTGATGATAGACTATTCTCCTTTGTTAGAAATATGGTTAGGTTAAGTTGTTACTGTGAATGATTACAACATAAAAAAAAGGTTTTGGTCAATATTCTCTGTTATTTCTGTGAAATTAAGGGTTTAAAGATCATTAAATATCAAGACAGCGGTTCTGCTTACGTATATTACATGAGTGTTAGCAGAAATTACTAGTGACTTCGCATACTCTTTTCCGCAAACTGTTTACTTATTAACTATCGAAACGCGTTTAAAACTTTTAAGTAACAATGCAAAGGAATTTTGTGACGTCTGATAAAGGAAACCTTTCAAAATTTCATGGATTTACGGCTTACGCCCGCATCATTCGGCAATAAAGTCAGCCGGCGTCTCTCTCGAGCGGAATTACATAAAATAAAGTGCTTTACTCTTTGTAGTAGCGAAGTTGGTAAGGTGGCGAACTACCGTGGCAAAGAATGTAGGTTCGTATACTGCTGGATATGAAACTTTTTTTCCCCTCTTCGTGTTTTCAACACATTTTGAAATTTCGTTAATGGTCAAAGTTAAGCATTTTTCTGAAATGTAATTTACACTACAGAGAGAGCTTTCTCAGTAACGAGTATCTCCATGAGTGACTTCCATATGTTTAAGAAATGAAAGATGAAATTACTGTGCCTGAAACAACTAACAGTAACATTTATCCTACTTACTGTCACATATATTTCACCATTTTTTTTCGGAATACGTAGCGATTTGCGAGAGTGTGGTCAGACAGAAATCTAACAGCACAACGTAAATTACTGCGAATGAAACTAGCAGCAATCGTCTTTATACTCTAGCGTGTCACAAGAATTTATCTGCGATCGAATCATTAACAACAGTCGACAGAGATGAAAGATTCCCGCCACAACATTTTTAGTCTATACCACCATATGAGTAACATTTTGTTCATCAGAAGCATGTTATAAACTACAACAAACTTCTATAGCTGCACTCGCCACACGCTTTCCAAAAGGCGTTTTTTGAATTTTGTTTTTATGAACCAAATCGTTGATGAAACTTCCTGGCAGATTAAAACTGTGTGCCCGACCGAGACTCGAACTCGAGACCTTTGCCTTTCGCGGGCAAGTGCTCTACCATCTGAGCTACCGAAGCACGACTCACGCCCGCTGCGCACAGCTTTACTTCTGCCAGTATCTCGTCTCCTACCTTCCAAACTTTACAGAAGCTCTTCTGTGAACCTTGCAGAACTAGCACTCCTGAAAGAAAGGATATAGCGGAGACATGGCTTAGTCACAGCCTGGGGGATGTTTCCAGAATGAGATTTTCACTCTGCAGCAGAGTGTGCGCTGATATGAAACTTCCTGGCAGATTAAAACTGTGTGCCCGACCGAGACTCGAACTCGGGACCTTTGCCTTTCGCGGGCAAGTGCTCTACCATCTGAGCTACCGAAGCACGACTCACGCCCGCTGCGCACAGCTTTACTTCTGCCAGTATCTCGTCTCCTACCTTCCAAACTTTACAGACGCTCTTCTGCGAACCTTGCAGAACTAGCACTCCTGAAAGAAAGGATATAGCGGAGACATGGCTTAGCCACAGCCTGGGGGATGTTTCCAGAATGAGATTTTCACTCTGCAGCGGAGTGTGCGCTGATATGAAACTTCCTGGCAGATTAAAACTGTGTGCCCGACCGAGACTCGAACTCGGGACCTTTAAAGCTGTGCGCACCGGGCGTGAGTCGTGCTTCGGTAGCTCAGATGGTAGAGCACTTGCCCGCGAAAGGCAAAGTTCCCGAGTTCGAGTCTCGGTCGGGCACACAGTTTTAATCTGCCAGGAAGTTTCATATCAGCGCACACTCCGCTGCAGAGTGAAAATCTCATTCTGCAAATCGTTGATGTATCATATACGGAAGTAGGCTGCTTCATCATTTGGATCTCTAGGAGCGAGCTACAATCACATTCAATGCATGTTCTCATTCTTTGACACGCTCTTACACAATTTTTCGGGTTCGTGGAGACGTGTTCCATCTATGCAAGTAATTGAAGGCAGTTTGTTTATTGTCATACGCGTTTTGCTTCTTTTATTTGTGAAGAATCTTCACGAATAAAAGAAGTGAAACGCGAATGGCAGTAAACAAACTGCCTTCAATTACTTGCACAGATGGAACGTACCTCAATGAATTTTGAAGCAACTAAGGAACGACAGAAAACAGGAAAAATGACGAATTTTTCTGGTGTTTCTATACATGTATTTGTACACTGTGGTACTATACTCCATTCCTAACTCTTACTCCGAAACTTAAAATCCAAAACAAGACGTTGATGTGAATGAGAATGAAATGACATACTGTGACATTTACGACAGTTTCCAGAACACAGTCAATATTCTATCGTTATCATGCAATCATGGAAGCCCTTGTTCAGCGAAATTTGAACAGTAGTACGTATTCTAACCACACTTTTCGGTACTGTGAATTATGGTATGCCTGTGTCAACTGCTAGCCACTTCGAGTTCGTGCCGCTGAGGCACTGCAGTGCGCATGCGCGGATCTGATGCAGATTGCTTTTCATTGGTTGGCGTGAGGAGAACTGACAACAGCGTTTTGGTTCGCTAGGACCGTTCAGCATAGCTTTCGAAATGCTTACTGAATAATGCTGGGGCTCTGTTTGGAAAACAAGACCGTTCGGTGCGCTCGCGTACCGAACCGATCGGTAAAACGGTGAAAAGAGCAAGAGTTCGCTAAGCGAGGCGATAGGAAAGAAGACCAAAGAAGTCTGATACAAATATGTGGAAGTAATGTCAGACTTTGCTAACAGCCCACATGGTTGCTACCTATCCACTCCAAAGAGGGGTGACCCCTGGGAGGGACTACTCTTCGTCTGGTCTCTCACCATCAGACCAATCCACTATGGATGGCCCTACCAGAGGATGTATGTTATATTACTAATTACAGTTTGAAATAATAATTTTAGAAAACATTTCAAAAATTTGGACTTCCAGTAATTCAAAAATGGCCTCCTCCCAGTTAGTTGCAGTTAGCGAGGTTTCTAGTGCACAGTAGAGCCTACTGCTCCCTTTCCCGCTGATGACTGCAGCAACACACAGTGGTGTGGCCTCGAAGGATATATCTGAGCCCCGACTGCTTGGATGCCGTTCACAACTAAAGGAGACTGCAGAACACCATCACGACAAACAAAACACAAAAAAATATTTCAGTTACCTGGAGGAATGACCACACGTAATTTATTAAAATACATTAACTGTGGTAGTCATAGTGTTGTATTTCATACATCTGACAGCTGTGGCGCACTGTTTGTAAAAAGAATTCAAAAATACCGATCTTTACCTAACCCGACTAAATGGTTCAAATAGCTCTGAGCACTATGGGACTTAACATCTATGGTCATCAGTCCCCTAGAACTTAGAACTACTTAAACCTAACTAACCTAAGGACATCACACAACACCCAGTCATCACGAGGCTGAGAAAATCCCTGACCCCGCCGGAAAACGAATCCGGAAACCCGGGCGCGAGAAGCGAGAACGCTACCGCACGACCACGAGCTGCGGACTCCTAACCCGACTAGGATAACATTATTGGCAGATATAACTAATAATATTATGAATACGCTCTTTTAAATTCTGAAGTTAACAGCGATAATTACACGAAGCAAAATGTCGTCTACAACTTACAAAGAAACCAGACTGCAGTCAAAATGGTCGAAGGACATGAGAGGAAGGTATTATTTGAGAAGACAGTGAGGTGAGACTTTAGCCCTATCCCGTTGTTGCTCAGTCAGCACACTGAACAAAAATAGGGGAAACTATGAAGAAATTTGTAAAGGAAATTAAATTTAGAAACATGAAATAATAACTAAAGTTTGCCGAAGATATTACAATCGTGTCACAGACTGCAAACGACTTAAATGATCAGCTGAAAGGAGGACTACTGTCTAAAAGAGAGGCTACGATAAACCGAGTTTCCTCCCGTGGTAGAGATGTAGCGTCTTTGATTAGTTATCAAAACGTCTTTGGTTCTGGGTACGAAACCCGTCACCTCTTAAATTTGAATTAATAATCAGCATTGGGGCCGAAGACTTTCGGCATAAGAAGGCACCTTCATTCTGTCAAAGGCCTTGTCAAAGAGGGTGGAGGACAGAGGTTCAGGGTAGTCTCTTATCCTAGGGGTGGGAAGCTACCTCTAAAGGCGGAAGAATCAGCAATGATCAACGGCATGAGGAAGCACAAGATAATGGCAACCACTGCATGAAAGACACATTACATGTATCTACAGGACATGTGGCCTATAAATGAAAGAGTTTCATAATGATCTCTCCGTTGGCAAAAGATTTCGGAATAGTACCCCATTGGGATCTCTGGGAGGGGACTGCCAAGGGAGAGGTGACCATGAAAAAAAGATTGGAAAACCAACGAAAGGATAACGTTCTACGAGTAGGGGCGTGAAATATCAGAAGCTGGAACGTGGCAGGGAAGTTAGAAAATCTGAAAAGGGAAATGCAAAGGCTCAATCTAGATATAGCAGGGGTCAGTGAAGTGAAATGGAAAGAAGACAACGATTTCTGATCAGATGAGTGTAGAGTAATGTCAACAGCAGCGGAAAACGGGACTAGGCAGAAAGTGTGTTACTGTGGACAGCTCAGTGATACGGTTGTTATTATCAGGATCGACAACAAACCAACATCAACAACGATAATTCACGTATACATGCCAATGTTGCAGGCTGACGACGAAGAGAGAGAGAGAGAGAGAGAGAAATTATATGAGGATGTTGAATCGGTAATACAGTACGTAAAGTTAGATGAAAATCTAATAGTCATGTTGCTTCTCGTTCGAAGGAGAGCACAGGATAACCAACTTAGGTTTCCAATACCTGAACAGAGATGTTTACCCATCTTAGTCGAAGTCTGTGTCGAAGGCTGTTTTTGCGTGTGAGGTTGGTGACGTAGGGCTACCCCTCTGGTAGCTTCCGCTGAACGGGAAGCTAGGTAATCTCGTGAGAGAAAGGGGCACTCTTCGGTGAACGCTTGGTGAGTACGGATCGCAGCTGTTAAGTGGGGGTTTGAGGTGATAGGAATCACGTTGAGTTAGGACTTCGTTATGTTTAACTGGTGAAAGACTTAAGAACTTTAGCTTATCTGAAGCGTATGAAGCGAGTTATTTTTTAAATCTTATATTTTGTGGAAATTGCTTTTGTCTTTGTGTGTCGATTTTGTGCCGCGTGTTTGGTAATCAATGACCCGTCTGGTTCACCACGGCACCGCAATAGCCTTTATTTTAACAGTTTGCTTGTTTAATGAGCTACAATTTCTGCAAGAATATCTGTTCTTTCGTGCGCTTTCTACTAAGCAGCACAACAGTTTGAGTCAGAATGCACCACGTGCTCTAGTTCGGCCGTTTGCAAGCAGCAGACGCAGTTAGTGTGTTAAATAATTATCGCAAAGCCTTGTGTATTGGTTAAACCTCTGTCCAGAATAGAGCATGCGTAGAATCGTAATGCAAATCTCCCGCCCCCGTCTTCTGTGTTTCTTCTTGCTGTAGTTAAATTGTGCCCTGTTTCATTCTCACGTAATTCTTACTTAAATATTTCGAGTCAGGCACCAGTTATGTGTAGTTAGGATGTGCAACCAAATATTTAGTTACAATAAAAAATTTACGTAAAAGATAAATTCTTTGGTGTCGATTTTAGCCCCTTACTCTGATTTCCATTCCTGAATTAATCAAGTTGCTTCATACACGACATGGAGTGCTATTTATCTGGCTGCTTAAAGAAATTTGCGTACATGTAATTAAATTATTTAAGTACTTAAGCTAATAATTTTCCAGCTCCGTTTTTTTTTCTAAATGGTTAGGAAGGGCTTGGGCTGGTGGCGACCCTGAATTTCTGAATTTTTATCATTAACTGTGTGAGAGAAGCAGCTAGAAATGCGAGATAACGTATATGGCTCCATGAGAAACGTCGTAAACATAGTAATACGTTACAACATATTCCCATACAAACCCAATTAACTAAGGTGGAGGCATTGATTTTCATTCTAACCTCGTAGATCAGAATTTAAGAGAGTTTTGGAGGACTTAAGATCAAATAAGGCGGAAGGGATAGATAACATTGCATCAAAATTTCTTAAATCATTTGGGGAAGTGGCAGCAAAACGACTATTCACGTTGGTGGGTAGAATGTATGAGTCTGGCTACATACCATGTGATTTTCGGAAAAATATGATCCACACAGTTCCGAAGACTGCAAGAACTCACAGCTGCGAGAATTATCGCACCATCAGCCTAACAGCTCATGTATCCTAGTTGCAGACAAGAATAATATACAGAAGAATGAAAAAGAAAATTGAGGATTTGTTAGATGGCGGTCAGTTTGGCTGTAAAAGATAAAGGCACCAGAAAGGGAGTTGACAATGGAGACAAGACTAAAGAAAGATCAAGACACTTTCATAGGATTTGTCGACCTGGAAAACGTGTTCAACAATGTAAAATGGTGCAAGATGTTCGAAATTCTGAGAAAAATAGAAGTAGGTTATAGAGACAGACAGGTAATACACGATATGTACAAGAGCCAAGAGGGAATAATAAGAGTGGACAACCAAGAACTAAGTGCTCGGATTAAACAGGTTGTAGGGCATGTATGTAACCTTTCGACCCTACTGTTCAATCTGCACACCGAAAAAGTATTGACAGAAATAAAAGAAAGGTTCAGGCGTGGAATTAAAATTAAAGGTGAAAGGATATCAGTGATTCGATTCGCTGATAATATTGCTATCCTGAGTGAAAGTGAAGAATAATTACTTGACCTGCTGAATGGGACGAACAGTCTAGCGAGTACAGAATACGGACTGGGAGTAAATCGAAGGAAGACGAAAGTAAAGAGAAGCAGCAGAAATGAGAACAGCGAGAAACTTAACATGAGGACTGATGGTCACGAATTAGATGAAGTTAAGGAAGTCTGCTGCCTAGGAAGAATAACGAATGACAGACGGAGAAAGGAGGACATCAAAAACAGACTAGTACTGGCAAAAAGGGCGTTCCTGGCCAAGAGAAATCTAGTCAAACATGAGCCTTAAACTGAAGTCGAAATTTCTGAGACTGTATGGTAGCGAAATAGGGACTGTGGGAAAATCGGAACAGAAGAGAATCGATGCATTTGAGATGTGATGCTACGGACGAATGTTGAAAATTAGGTGGACTGATAAGGTAAGGAATGAGGAAGTTCTACGCAGAATCGGAGAGGAAAGGAGTGTATGGGAAAACAGAAGAAGCTGGAGAGGGCAAAAACTGTGGAGGAAGAAGAGATTGGAATACGTCCAGCAAATAATATAAGAAGTAGGCTGCAAGTGCTACTGTAAGATGAAGAGGTTGGGACAGCAGAGGAATTAGTGGTGGGCCGCATCAAACGAGTCAGAAGACTGATGATCTATAAATTTAAGTGTTAGGAAGGTTTTCTGAAAGCATATGTCTGGCGTACAGCGCTGTATGGAAATGAAACCTGGACTGTAAATAGTACAGGCAATAAGAGAACAGGAGCTAATGAAATGCTGTTGATTGCTGAAGAATACTAAAACGTTGATACGAACATCGCCTAACTAATGAAGAGGTTCTGATTCAAATCTCAGAGAAAAGAAAAACACGGTAAAAGTTGACTAAAAGAGGGGACAGGTTAATAAGACATGTTACGAGACAGCAAGAAATAGTTCACTTGGTAATGGGAGGATGTGCAGTGAATAAAAATTGCGAAGAGAAACTTGAATACAGTAATAAGATTGTGTTAAATATGCAGAGAACGAGACGCAAAGGATATACAAGAGCGGATGGTTACATCAAATTATTCTACGGATTGACGACATCAGCGACGTTATTAAAAAAACAACTTTGTTGTTGTTGTAAAGTATTTCAGATAATAATGAAAAGGCGTGCAGATCTCTCTGTGCTCAATCACTGGAAGCAGTTCTCTGCCCAATTAGTCTTAGCTAAATTTAGGTGAAGACCGCAACTAAGTTATTGGAAGATTCTGTGCAGAACATCACATGGAATTCGTGGGACAGACTGAGTGTTTAGAGTTTTCGTGATTTCAGTTCCAGACCCCGATTCAACAGATGACAGAGGAACGACCGTTTACGATAATTTTGCTTGTCGAATGGAACTCTGCGTTTTTGTTATAGCTGCATGTGAGACTTATAATTATTTACGGAGGCTTATCCCGCAGGATATCGTAAACAATGTGCGCGAGAATTTTTGTTAGAGGTATCGTACGACTAAACAAAACTATCAGCACAGAGGAAATAAATACAATATATTCCTGTGTTTTGTTCCTTTCTCCTCATCCTCTAATCTGTATTTGGCGGCAGCGGTGGTCTCGCGGTTCTAGGCGCGCAGTCCGGAACCGTGCGACTGCTACGGTCGCAGGTTCGAATCCTACCTCGGGCATGGATGTGTGTGATGTCCTTAGGTTAGTTAGGTTTAAGTAGTTTTAAGTTCTAGGGGACTGATGACCACAGGAGTTGAGTCCCATAGTGCTCAGAGCCATTTCTAATCTGTATTTATTGTTTTCAGTTTTTCACGCTGTTGATTTTACAGCCCAAGTGCTTTATTTTAGGACACCATAGAAGTATCTGGGAATCTGTATACAACCGAACATATGTCATCTGGCAGAGAAAGTTAGAAAATTGCTTTCCATTTATCAACAAACCGGTCAGCTAAAGTGCACTTATCTTTTCGTTTTCTTTATATTGGCACTATTTTCGATTCGAAGGTCCGCTCCTGGAGAATCTCCGACGCGTCGCAGCGTGCTTGTAATGGAGCTCGGTATTTCAGTGGATGTGTGGTTTGCGATGGAACGGGAACAGGAACTCGTATTTAGGGCGTATAAAATTTTGGATACACAAATACGTGTTTCTATTTCAGTCATGTAAACCGCCAGGACCACTGAAACCACGATGGATACGCCCACGCAATAAACAGTTTGTCTGCACTTCTCTCTCTCTCTCTCTCTCTCTCTCTCTCTCTCTCTCTCTCTCTATCATACACACAAACACGCGCGGGTGCGCAGGCGAGTAATCATACCGCAGGAAGTCTGCTTGCCTTTTAAGTTCCGTTTTTAGGTATCCAGTGTGCCTTGACACTTATTGTCTAAATGTGATCCAATGAAGACTATGAATTTTTTAGGTGATTGGGTGTGTTCCGTTACAACAGAAGAAAAGGACAAGGCACATAAGAGGACACTAGCATCACAGTGTACAGGAAGGATGGTGGAAGATTATAAAGAGAAACGGAGGACTGAAAAGAGGATAAATCGAAGGAGATATGTGAAATGTGAGATCGACACTTTGGCAAACTCTTCTTTTCAGAATAATAACACCAAGAGAGCCAACAGAGATACAGGGAGAAAATGCATCTCCTATCATAGCTCCACCAGACCTAGGAAAAATAAGTGCATCCATGAAGAAAATGAGAAACAACAGCTGGCCGGTGTGGTCGAGCGGTTCTAGGCGCTACAGACTGGAACCGCGCGACCGCTACCGTCGCAGGTTCGAATCCTGCCTCGGGCATGGATGTATGTGATGTCCTTAGGTTACTTAGGTTTAAGAAGTCCTAAGTCTAGGGGACTGATGACCTCAGATGTTAAGTCCCATAGTGCTCGGAGCCATTTGAACCATTTTTTGAAAAACAACAAGGCTGCAGGAACAGAGCTGTTTGAATAAGGAGATAACGAATTGGAACCGATCTTTCTAAAGATGGATACTTCAGCATGGGAAGAGGAAAAAATGCACCGGCGGTAGAAAGAAAATATAACTTGCCCAGTATGGGAAGAGCAGAAAGTGCCCCAACAATGGAAGGAAGGGATAATATGCACCATGTACAAGAAGGGGAGATCAGTCAGAATGTGATAAGATTATAAGCATTTGCATGTTGCATACTTATTTGAAAATTTGCCTTCTTTTTGAGGTGGAACATTGGTTAACACACTGGACTCGCATTCTGGAGGACGACAATTCAAACCTGCGTCCGGCCATCCAGATTAAGGTTTTCCGTGATTTCCCTACATCGCTCTTTGCCGGGGTGGTTCCTTTGAAAGAGCACGGCCGATTTCTTTCGCTATCCTTGACACAATCCGAGCTTGTGCTCCGACCCTAATGACCTTGATGTCGACGGGACGTTAAACGCAATCTTCCTTCCTTCTCATGGCTCCTTTTCACCGGTTATTGCGTATTTTAACTGAAAACTAGCGATGATGCATAGTTTCGATTTATGTTTACGATATTTTAAAAATCTAGACGGACAGGCAGTAGCTAGCTAGATCTCGTTTTGATATCTCACGGAGTAACTGCGGCGTGCGATCGCTAACCAAGAGACCAGCGCCTAGAGAACTGATCAGGAACGTCCGCGCTCCCCGCTTAATCCCCTCCCCTCCCACACCGCACGCATCGGAAAAAATTAAATTAGATAAGCAAGTTGTTAGTCGCACGTCCATTGTTTCAATTTAGTTTTCTTTTCATTTGTGTTTACGTGTAGCCTGCACCATGCCGCTGGAGAAAAGAAAACTTTTGTGGATAGCTGACCGTCCTGGAACATTTATATATGACGGAAATGTTCTATATGTTCGAGTTTACGAGGAAAACGTTTCCTGAGAAAAAAGAAAAAAAAGCTTCTAATACACGAGCATGTTAAGATAAGACTCTATATTGCAGGAATGCAAAAAAGAGGCTTACGACAACAATGTTTGACAGCAGCAAGTAGTAATACCAGGGATCCAAATGTAACCAAACAAATCGTTTTAACATGGATATATACGAAGCATTCATTGCAAGTAACAAACTTACAAATCCCATCCTCAGAGGTTTCCTGCACAAATATTGCTTAAATCAAAATGTACCACATGAATTGCGTAAAAATCACATGCCGACAATTTACCTACATGTTATGGAAGAAGAGCCGGCCGCGGTGGTTTCGCGGTTCTAGGCGCTCAGTACGGAACAGCGCGACTGCTAAGGTCGCAGGTTCGAATCCTGCCACGGGCATGGATGTGTGTGATGTCCTTAGGTTAGTTAGGTTTAATTAGTTCTAAGTTCTAGGCGACTGATGACCATAGATGTTAAGTCGCATGGTGCTCAGAGCCATTTGAACCATTTTTATTATGGAAGAAATACGCAGTGATTCAAGAACATCATTATTTGGACTTCAGTTGACGAACTGTTGGTGCGTTAAAACAAAAGCTTTCTACGTTCTGCGTTTTGTTTAGTGGCCTACAAAAAACTTGAAAAGACAAATCATTCTACGATGGCCAGATTTGTGAACGAGAGTATTAAAAAACTATTTTCAAGGATCCTCTGCAGATGATAGTATGTTTGCGTTTCTTTCAGTGCTGCTCCCTGTATGATCAAAGCAGCGAAATTTTACCCAAATTTTCATTCATGTGATGTGCTTTGCTCACGGAGTACATCACTCTCCTGAAGGAGAGCGATCCACGTTTGGGAATGTAAATAAACTGATTACATCCATAAATCAAGTATTTCTTAAGGCACCAGCTCGCATCAAGACCTACATAGGATTTCTGCCAAACGTGGCTTTATCCCTGGACCAATGGGAACTCTTGGTGTACGTGGAAAGAAACTGGCCGCGCGGGATTAACCGAGTGGTCTTAGGCGCTGCAGTCATGGACTGTGCGGCTGGTCCCGGCGGATGTTCGAGTCCTCCCTCGGGCATGGGTGTGTGTATTTGTCCTTAGGATGATTAAGGTTAAGTAGTGTGTAAGCTTAGGGAATGATGACCTTAGCAGTTAAGTCCCATAGAATTTTAATACATTTTAACATTTTTTGAAAGAAACTGTGTTGTTTTACAATTAACATTTAGGGGCCATAGCAGTCTAGGTAAACGACTTCGATCATGCAGATGATTTGGCAGTTTGCCAGTGCAAGAAAGCATTTAACAATTCCAGTATGTAAAAAAACATTGCTGTGACTAGCACTCATTTTTCACGTATATCTGCGAGTATTTAAAATCTTGATATTCAAGATTTAGCGATAATGAATAAAATTAGTTTTGTGAACTCCTCACTGAAAGAGGTATTCCCGAGAAAACATAAAGAAATATTTTTTAGAACATTTCGAACAATGACCAAGGCTTCGAACCCTTCTCCCAAACTGATAGTTTGATTAATGGGACGGACGACCTTTCGCCACAAACAATACGTGCCAGCATAGCACCCCAATTCAAATACTGTCCAGTTTACCTCCGTTGCTGTACAACGGTCCTATTCTGCTTACACGAATGTTTTGAGTGATCTAAGACTATCTTATTACCGAAAATTTGGAATAGTACCTGATCGATTATGTTTACAATGGTAGCAAAATGTAAAATAATTTGTAAACGATAATTTAGTCCGATACTACACTACTGGCCATTAAAATTTCTACACCAAGAAGAAATGCAGATGATAAACGGGTATTCATTGCACAAATATATTATACTAGAACTGACATGTTATTACATTTTCACGCAATTTCGGTGCATAAATCCTGAGAAATCAGTACACAGAACAACCAACTCTAGCCGTAATAACGGCCTTGATACGCCTGGGAATTGAGTCAAACAGAGATTGGATGGCGTGTACAGGTACAGCTGCCCATGCAGCTTCAACACGATACCACAGTTCATCAAGAGTAGTGACTGGCGTATTGTGACGAGCCAGTTGCTGGGCCACCATTGACCAGACGTTTTCAACTGGTAAGAGATCTGGAGAATGTGCTCGCCAGGGCAGCAGTCGAACATTTTCTGAATCCAGAAAGGCCTGTACAGGACCTGTAACACGCGGTCGTGCATTATCCTGGTGAAATGTAGGGTTTCGCAGGGACCGAATGAAAGGTAGAGCCACGGGTCGTAACACATCTGAAATGTAATGTTCACAGTTCAAAGTGCCGTCAGTGCGAACAAGAGGTGACCGAGACATGTCACCAATGGCACCGCACCCCATACTATTACGCCGGATGATACGTCATTATAGCGATGACGAATACACGTTTCCAATGTGCGTTCACCGCGATGTCGCCAAACACGGATGCGACCATCATGATGCTGTAAAAAGAACCTGGATTCATCCGAAAAAATGATGTTTTGCCATTCGTGCACCCAGGTTCGTCGTTGAGTACACCATAGCAGGTTCTCCTGTCTGTGATGCAGCGTCAAGGGTAACCGCAGCCATGGTCACCGAGCTGATAGTCCATGCTACTGGAAATGTCGTCGAATTGTTCGTTCGTCATTTGCATATCACAGCATCTTCGTCCTGTCGGTTAAATTTCGCGTCTGCAGCACGTCATCTTCGTGGTGTAGCAATTTTAATGGCCAGTAGTGTATTAATTAAACGTTAATATTTTTCAAAAAATTTCTGTGCTGTAAGCTATTTTTGAAATAAAGTATTACCGAGTTCTATTGCGTGCCCATCTGCGTGTGATATATTTAGAAGTTGGACCTGTGCATATCGGTTATTTTGCGACGACAAACTCGTCTCGCATTCGCTTGTTAGCGACAACAAAGCAAGGAACAATATTTCAAACACAGTGTGCGTCATCGTTTTGCAATTTTTTTAAAACTGGTCTCAGAAAGGACCCTGCCTTTGCGGTAAACTCGTGATATGGTCATACGAGAAAATCCCGTACACACATCTACCACAGAGTATACAGACCATGAGGTCAGCATTCTAAATATCGCAATTTTTTGCGCAATCAGCACTCATCCTCGCAATCGATACGCATAAATAGAACTTCGAAATGTATCGCTTGCAGTAACCAGTATGTCTTTTTATTATTTGATCTTGCACGTTTCAACACTTTTCATGTATGTTTTAAGTATGTTTCACGCTTGTTTGCATGCATTTTTGAAAATGTTACGTTGCATATACATTGAAGCGCTAGAGAATCTTATATAGGCATGCGCATTCACATACAGAGATATGTAAATAGGCACAATACGGTGCTGCGTTCGGTAACGCCTACATAAGACAAAAAGTGCCTGGTTTAGTTGTTAGATTGGTTACTGCTGCTACAAAGCCAGGTTACCAAGATTTAAATGAGTCTGAACGTAGTGTTGTAGGCGGCGCACAAGCGATGGGACACAGCATCTCCGAAGTAGCGATGGAGTGGGGATTTTCCCGTATGACCATATCACGAGTTTAGCGCGAATATCAGGAATCCGGTAAAGCGTCACGTATCCGACATAACTGCAACCGGAAAAAGATCCTGCGAGAACGGGACGAACGACGACTGAAGATAATCGTCCAACGTGACAGAAGTGCAACGCTTCCGTAAATTGCTGCAGATTTCAGTGCTGGGCCATCAACAAGTCTCAGCGTGTGAACAATTCAACGAACCATCGTCGATATGGGCTTTATGAACCGGAGGCCCACTACTGTACTCTTGATGACTGCACGACACAAAGCTTTACGCCTCACCTAGGCCCGTCAACACCGACATTGGACTGCTGATGACTGGAAACATGTTGCCTGGTCCGACGAGTCTCGTTTCAAATTGTATCGAGCGGATGGACGTGTACGAGTATGAAGACAACCTCATGAAACCATGCACGCTGCATGTCAGCAGGGTTTGTACAAGATGGTGGAGGCTGCATAATGGTGTGGGGCGTGTGGAGTGCAGCTGGAGTGATATGGGACCCCTGATACGTCTAGATACCACTATGGCAGGTGACACGTACGTAAGCATCCTGACCGATCACCTGCATCCATTCATATCCATTGTGCATTCCGACGGACTTCGGCAATTCCAGCAGGACAATGCGACACCCCACATGTTCAGAATGGCTACAGAGTGGCTCCATGAGCACTCTTCTGAGTTCAAACACTTCCGCTGGCTACCAGACTCTCCAGACATGAACATAATTGAGCATATCTGGGATGCCTTGCAAAGTGCTGTTCAGAAGAGATCTCCACCCCCTGGTACTCTTACGGATTTATGGACAGTCCTGCAGGAGTCACGGCGTTAATTCCCTCCAGCAGTACTTCAGACAGTAGTCGAGTCCATGTCTCGTCGTGTTGCGGCACTTTTGCAGGTTCGTGGGGGCCCTATAGATATTGGGCAGGTGTGACAGTTTCTTCGGCTCTTAAGTGTAATTCGGTCTCTAGTGCTAACTGTAGGGGAATCACATTACTTAAGTTGGAGTATCAAGTATTCTCAAACATCCTATTCGACCATCGCCTCCCAATTATTGTGAGAGACAAGGGCATGTCTATGTGGACTTCTACCAAAAAAGACAACTGTAGATCAGATCTATACTCCAAGCCAAATCCTTGAGAAGGTGATTGGATTCTGAACTGGCATGCATCACCTCTTTATAGACTTTAAAGCTGTATATGACAATATAGACAGAGAGCAGTTACGTCACGCCCTCGCTGAATAGGGAATCCCTAGAAATTTGGTAAGGCTAGAGAGAATGACAATTCAAAATGGTTCAAATGGCTCTAAGCACTATGGGACTTCATCTACATCTACATCTACATCTACATGACTACTCTGCAATTCACATTTAAGTGCTTGGCAGAGGGTTCATCGAACCACAATCATACTATCTCTCTACTATTCCACTCCCGAACAGCGAGCGGGAAAAACGAACACCTAAACCTTTCTGTTCGAGCTCTGATTTCTCTTATTTTATTTTGATGATCATTCCTACCTATGTAGGTTGGGCTCAACAAAATATTTTCGCATTCGGAAGAGAAAGTTGCTGACTGAAATTTCGTAAAAAGGTCTCGCCGCGACGAAAAACGTCTATGCTGTAATGACTTCCATCCCAACTCGTGTATCATATCTGCCACACTCTCTCCCCTATAACGCGATAATACAAAACGAGCTGCCCTTCTTTGCACCCTCTCGATGTCCTCCGTCAATCCCACCTGGTAAG
Organism: Schistocerca gregaria; assembly: GCF_023897955.1. Lineage (NCBI taxonomy): Eukaryota > Metazoa > Arthropoda > Insecta > Orthoptera > Acrididae > Schistocerca > Schistocerca gregaria. The sequence goes on from NC_064920.1 coordinate 532,548,136, forward strand.
GATCCCACACCGCGCAGCAATATTCTAACAGAGGACGAACGAGTGTAGTGTAAGCTGTCTCTTTAGTGGACTTGTTGCATCTTCTAAGTGTCCTGCCAATGAAACGCAACCTTTGGCTCGCCTTCCCCACAATATTATCTATGTGGTCCTTCCAACTGAAGTTGTTTGTAATTTTAACACCCAGGTACTTAGTTGAATTGACAGCCTTGAGAATTGTACTATTTATCGAGTAATCGAATTCCAACGGATTTCTTTTGGAACTCATGTGGATCATCTCACACTTTTCGTTGTTTAGCGTCAACTGCCACCTGACACACCATACAGCAATCTTTTTCTAAATCGCTTTGCAGCTGGTACTGGTCTTCGTATGACCTTACTAGACGGTAAATTGCAGCATCATCTGCGAACAACCTAAGAGAACTGCTCAGATAGTCACCCAGGTCATTTATATAGATCAGGAACAGTAGAGGTCCCAGGACGCTTCCCTGGGGAACACCTGATATCACTTCAGTTTTACTCGATGATTTGCCATCTATTACTACGAACTGCGACCTTCCTGACAGGAAATCACGAATCCAGTCGCACAACTGAGACGATACCCCATAGCTCCGCAGCTTGATTAGAAGTCGCTTGTGAGGAACGGTGTCAAAAGCTTTCCGGAAATCTAGAAATACGGAATCAACTTGAGATCCCCTGTCGATAGCGGCCATTACTTCGTGCGAATACAGAGCTAGCTGCGTTGCACAAGAGCGATGTTTTCTGAAGCCATGCTGATTACGTGTCAATAGATCGTTCCCTTCGAGGTGATTCATAATGTTTGAATACAGTATATGCTCCAAAACCCTACTGCAAACCGACGTCAATGATATAGGTCTGTAGTTAAATGGATTACTCCTACTACCCTTCTTGAACACTGGTGCGACCTGCGCAATTTTCCAATCTGTAGGTACAGATCTATCGGTGAGCGAGCGGTTGTATATGAGTGCTAAGTAGGGAGCTATAGTATCAGCGTAATCTGAAAGGAACCTAATCGGTATACAATCTGGACCTGAAGACTTGCCCGTATCAAGCGATTTGAGTTGCTTCGCAACCCCTAAGGTATCTACTTCTAAGAAACTCATGCTAGCAGATGTTCGTGTTTCAAATTCTGGAATATTCCATTCGTCTTCCCTGGTGAAGGAATTTCGGAAAACTGCGTTCAATAACTCCGCTTTAGCGGCACAGTCGTCGATAACAGTACCATCGGCACTGCGCAGCGAAGGTATTGACTGCGTCTTGCCGCTTGTGTACTTTACATACGACCAGAATTTCTTCGGATTTTCTACCAAATTTCGAGACAATGTTTCGTTGTGGAACCTATTAAAGGCATCTCGCATCGAAGTACGAGCTAAATTTCGCGCGTCTGTAAATTTTAGCCCATCTTCAGGATTTCGCGTTCTTCTGAACTTCGCATGCTTTTTCCGTTGCCTCTGCAACAGCGTTCGGACCTTTTTTGTGTACCACGGGGGATCCGTTCCATCTCTTACCAATTTATGAGGTATGAATATCTCAATTGCTGTTGCTACTATATCTTTGAATTTGAGCCACATCTCGTCTACATTCGCATAGTCAGTTCGGAAGGAATGGAAATTGTCTTTTAGGAAGGCTTCTAGTGGCACTTTATCCGCTTTTTTAAATAAAATTATTTTGCGTTTGTTTCTGATGGATTTGGAAGAAATGGTATTGAGCCTAGCTACAATGACCTTGTGATCACTAATCCCGGTATCAGTCATGATGCTCTCTATCAGCTCTGGATTGTTTGTGGCCAAGAGGTCAAGTGTGTTTTCGCAACCATTTACAATTCGCGTGGGTTCGTGGACTAACTGCTCTAAATAATTTTCGGAGAATGCATTTAGGACAATCTCGGAAGACGTTTTGTGCCTATCACCGGTTTTGAACAAGTATTTTTGCCAACATACCGAGGGTAGGTTGAAGTCCCCACCAACTATAACCGTATGAGTGGGGTATTTATTTGTTACGAGACTCAAACTTTCTCTGAACTGTTCCGCAACTGTATCATCGGAGTCTGGGGGTCGGTAGAAGGAGCCAATTATTAACTTAATTCGGCTGTTAAGTATAACCTCCACCCACACCAATTCGCACAGAGTATCTACTTCGACTTCACTACAAGATAAACCACTACTGACAGACACCAACACTCCACCACCAATTCTGCCTAATCTATCTTTCCTGAACACCATCTGAGACTTCGTAAAAATTTCTGCAGAACTTATTTCAGGCTTTAGCCAGCTTTCTGTACCTATAACGATATCAGCTTCTGTGCTTTCTATTAGCGCTTGAAGCTCAGGGACTTTTCCAGCGCAACTACAACAGTTTACAACTATAATTCCGACTGTTCCTTGATCCAAGCACGTCCTGTAATTGCCAAGCACCCTTTGACATTGCAGCCCATCCCGCACTTTCCCGAGGCCTTCTAACCTAAAAAACCGCCCAGTCCACGCCACACAGCCTCCGCTACCCGTGTAGCAGCCAGCTGAGTGTAGTGAACTCCTGACCTATTCAGCGGAACCCGAAACCCCACCACCCTATGGCGCAAGTCAAGGAATCTGCAGCCAATACGGTCGCTAAACCGTCTGAGCCTCTGATTCAGACCCTCCACCCGGCTCTGCACCAAAGGTCCGCAGTCGGTTCTGTCAACGATGCTGCAGATGGTGAGCTCTGCCTTCATCTCGTAAGCAAGACCGGCAGCCTTCACCAAATCAGATAGCCGCTGGAATCCAGAGAGAATTTCCTCAGATCCAAAGCGACACACGTCATTAGTGCCGACATGTGCCACCACCTGCAGCTGGCTGCACTCTGTGCTCTTCATGGCATCCGGAAGGACCCTTTCCACATCAGGAATGACTCCTCCCGGAATGCACACGGAGTGCACACTGGATTTCTTCCCCTCCTTAGCCGCCATATCCCTAAGGGGCCCCATTACGCGCCTAACATTGGAGCTCCCAACTACCAGTAAGCCCAACCTCTGCGATTGCCCGGACCTTGAAGGCTGAGAATGATCCTCTGAAACAGGGCAGGCAGCTGCATCTGGCTCAGCCAGAGACAGTGCCTGAAACCGGTTTGTCAGACGCACCGGGGAGGCTTTCTGATCAGCTTCCGGGGACGCCTTTCGCTGCCTGCCACGCCTTGGAACGACCTCCCAATCAACCACAGGCGAGGGCTCAGCCCCACTGCGGGCAGCAACCGGGGCAACCACAGCGGCAGACCGATCTGGGGACAGACGGGATGAGGTTGACATCCCCGTGATACCCGAGTCCGGCTCCCCACAGTGGTGCCCATTGGCAACAGCCTCAAGCTGCGCGACCGAAGTCAGCGCCGATTGCAGCTGTGAGCGAAGGGATGCCAAGTCAGCCCTCATCCGAACACAGCAATCGCAGTCCCTGTCCATTCTAATCGATGTTTAACAACAGTTACTGAAACACGAGTCGGTGCCTAGATAACGCAAGCGGAACACGCAAAGAATGTATCAACTAACCTGTACAAATGCCTAACGACTGCGCTACAATCTGCTGAATTTACGATTACAGTAACTAAAACTCGAAATTGCACCTCCTATACGAAACTCACACGCAATTTAAATAAGAATCTACGAAGTAAACACTAAAGCGCGATGCTACAACTGTGAAATACTATAATACGCCCGAAATATATGAATTAAACAATGCAAGTACCCAAAAACACGCAAAGAAATTAATTAAACTATCAAACAAATAAGTAAGCTAGGGTTATACGACTTGCTGCTGCAACTGCTTATCCAACGGCGGCAGGGAGCACACTGACTGGCCAACCGACACTGGCCGTTCACAACAAAAACAGAAGACAGACGACTACGCAAATTTGCACTATTCAGGTACTAAGGCGCGATGCTACAACCCTCAAATACTATAATACGCCCGAAATATATGAATTAAACAATGCAAGTACCCAAAAACACGCAAAGAAATTAATTAAACTATGTAACAAATAAGTAAGCTAGGGTTATACGACTTGCTGCTGCAGCTGCTTATCCAACGGCGGCAGGGAGCACATCTAAGGTCATCAGTCCCCTAGACTTAAAACTACTTGAACGTAACTACCCTAAGTACATCACACCCATCCGTGCCCGAGACAGGATTCGAACCTGCGACCGTAGCAGCTGCGCGGTTCCGGGCTGAAGCGCTTAGAACCGCTCGGCCAAAACGGTCGGCGAATGACAATTAGTGAGACACGAAGTAGCACAATAACGGAGGGAATGACGTCTGATACATTAAACATTGAAAATGGCGTACGTCAAGGAGACGCACTGACCTGTCTCCTTTTTAATGCCGCCATGGAGAAATTGGTGAGAGATGCAAACTTTTGAGCAGGGGTACGATCTTCCATAAATCGGTGCAGATATTCGCTTATGGCGATGACAGAGATATGGTGGCAAGGACCCGAAAGGCAGTGGAACAGACATTCGCCGCTCTTGACCAAACTAACAGGAACGTGGGATTAAACATTAACCACCTACTCAAACAGTATTTCCTATGAAATCAAACGGAGACAAGTAGCAGCCAATGGAGCTTATTTTGCTCTAACAATACTCATATCAGCAGGGCTTCTGACCCACACCATGAAGTTAATCATCTACAAAACACTCTAGAACTCGTGGTCACATATGCCTTTGAAACTTGGACCCTGACAGCAAAAGATATCGAAATGCTGGACGCATTTGAAAGAATGAATGTTCAAAGATTCATATTCATCTGACCAATTTGTGAAAGAGAAATACGGAGAAATCGATACAATCGTGATTTATACAACTTTTACAACAACAAAAAATAACCTATCACAAAAATATTGAAATCATCCAGATTGATGCGGGCTCGGATGTAATACGGATGAGTGACGCGAAAGTTCCCAAAAAAGAATTACAAGGAAATGCAGGAGAACAGGGTCAGCCGAAAATCAGATGGGAGGATGGAGTCATCGAGGATCTGAGGAAAATGAACTATAGAAATTGGAGAGCTCTAGCAACAGACCGAGATAAATAAATAAATGGCGCGTGACGAGGGCATCCCGTCGGGTAGACCGCTCGTCTGGTGCAAGTCTTTCGATTTGACGCCACTTCAGCGACTCGCGCGTCGATGGGGATGAGATCATGATGATTAGGACAACACAACACCCAGACCCTGATGGAGTGGGGACCCAGCTGGGATTCGAACCCGGGCCCTTAGGAATGACAGTCTGTCGCGCTGACCACTCAGCTACCGGGGGCGGACAACGGAGCGAGATAAATTGCTATAAACAGTTGAAGAGGCCAAGGCGTACAATGAGCAACAATGGCACAAAAAGAAAAGCATATGTTATCCGAGGGAGGAATTCCTCATGTTGTTGTTGTGGTCTTCAGTCCTGAGACTGGTTTGATGCAGCTCTCCATGCTACTCTATCCTGTGCAAGCTTCTTCATCTCCCAGTACCTACCACAACCTACATCCTTCTGAATCTGCTTAGTGTATTCATCTCTTGGTCTCCCTCTACGATTTTTCCCCTCACGCTGCCCTCCAATACGAAATTGGTGATCCCTTGATGCCTCAGAACAGGTCATACCAACCGATCCCTTCTTCTGGTCAAGTGGTGCCACAAACTTCTCCCCAATCCAACACTTCCTCATTAGTTATGTGATCTACCCATCTAATCTTCAGCATTCTTCTGTAGCGCCACATTTCAAAAGCTTCTATTCTCTTCTTGTCCAAACTATTTATCGTCCATGATTCACTTCCATAGATGGCTACACTCCATACAAATACTTTCAGAAATGACTTCCTGACACTTAAATCTATACTCGATGTTAACACACTTCTCTTCTTCATAAACGCTTTCCTTGCCATTGCCAGTCTACATTTTATATCCTCTCTACTTCGACCATCATCAGTTATTTAGCTTCCCAAATAGCAAAACGCCTTCATTACTTTAAGTGTCTCATTTCCTAATCTAATTCCCTCAGCATCACCCGACTTAATTCTACTACATTCCATTATCCTCGTTTTGCTTTTGTTGATGTTCATCTTATACCCTCCTATGAAGACACTGCCCATTCCGTTCAACTGCTCTTCCAAGTCCTTTGCTGTCTCTGACAGAATTACAATGTCATCGGCGAACCTCGAAGTTTTTATTTCTTCTCCATGGATTTTAATGCCTTCTCCAAACTTTTCTTTTGTTTCCTTTACTGCTTGTTAAATATACAGATTGAGTAGCATCGCGGAGAAGCTACAACCCTGTCTCACTCCATTCCCAACCACTGCTTCCCTTTCAGGTCCCTCGACTCTTATAACTGCCATCTGTTTTCTGTACAAATTGTAAATAGCCTTTCGCTCCCTGTATTTTACCCTGCCACCTTAAGAATTTGAAAGAGAGTATTCCATTCAACATTGTCAAAAGCTATCTCTAAGTCTACAAATACCAGAAACGTAGGTTTGCCCTTTCTTAATCTAGCTTGCCTCACGTGTTCCAACATTTCTATGGAATCCAAACTGATCTTCCCCAAGGTCGGCTTCTACTAGTTTTTCCATTCGTCTGTAAAGAATTCGTGTTAGTATTTTGCAGCTGTGACTTATTAAACTGATTGTTCAGTAATTTTCACATCTGTCAACACCTGCTTTCTTTGGGATTGGAATTATTATATTCTTCTTGAAGTCTGAGGGTATTTCGCCTGTCTCATACATCTTGCTCACCAGATGGTAGAGTTTTGTCAGGACTGGCTCTCCCAAGGCTGTCAGTAGTTCCAATGGAATGTTGTCTACTCCGGGGGCCTTATTTCGACTCAGGTCTTTTAGTGCTCTGTCAAATTCTTCACGCAGTATTGTATCTCCCATTTCATCTTCATCTACATCCTCTTCCATTTCCATAATATTGTTCTCAAGTACATCGCCCTTGTATAGGCCCTCTATATACTCCTTCCACCTTTCTGCTTTCCCTTCTTTGGTTAGAACTGGGTTTCAATATGAGCTCTTAATATTCATACAAGTGGTCCTCTTTTCTCCAAAGGTCTCTTTAATTTTCCTGTAGGCAGTATCTATCTTACCCCTAGTGAGATAAGCCTCTACATCCTTACATTTGTCCTCTAGCCATCCCTGCTTAGCCATTTTGCACTTCATGTCGATGTCATTTTTGAGACGTTTGTATTCCTTTTTGCCTGCTACATATCTACAGAAATAGGATTCCTAACCCGAGACGATTGCTGCACTCTGCCGACATCAGCGAGGCACAGGGAGTCTTCCTCGCGGCCTAACGTTACGTGATAGCTATGGTTCTTGAGGATTTCATAATAAAGACATCTCTACTTACATAAATGCTTCTCAAATCACTGAGTTGTGCGTGGCGGAGGGTGTATCGTAGCAGTACTAGAGACTTTCTGTCGTATTCCTATCTCGTATTGAGTGTCGATCAAATAACTCAGCACGTGGCCACATCTCTTTTAGCATATTCGTATCATTCACACGAGGCACGCGCGATGATGTCTGCAGAACTGTCTCATACTCTTCTTCGGATAACGTTTCTCTAAACTAGGGAAACAGCCCAGTAACGTGCTACTACAGTATTAGTGGCATGGGGTTTGACACAGTCACGTCGGTTAAATATCTAGGCATAACGTTAGAGGCAACTCGAAATTTAGCGAACACGACAGGTTGGCGTAAAAAAGGAGAATGGTAAATTTGCGGTTCCTGTGACATTTTCAGGAAACTATAACTCATCCATAAAGCAGACCGCGTACAGAACACTTGTGCGACCTATTCTTACGTGTTGCTCGAGAATTTGGAATCCTCATTAGTTCGGATTAAAGAAAGACATTAAAGCAATTCAGAGAAGTACTCCTAGAGAATTTGGAATCCTCATTAGTTCGGATTAAAGAAAGACATCGAAGCAATTCAGAGGAATACTGCTAGATTTGTAACTGTTAAGTTCGATCAACACCAGAGTACTATGGAATGCTCCGTGAACACAAATGGGAATCCTTGAAGGGATGAAAACATTCTTTTCGGGAAACACTGTTGAGAAACCTTAGAAAACTAACATTTGCAAGAGACTGCAGAACGATTTTACTGTCATCAACGTTATCTTCCGTAAGGACAGTGAAGATTACGTAAGATAAATGAAGAACAGGACAGCCGTTTTCTCTCGCTCTATTTGCGAGTGGAACAGGAAAGATAATGACTAGCAGTGATACATGCTAACGTCCCCCATGCACCTTGTAGCAGCTTGCAGGGTATGGAAGTAGATGTAGTTGTAGATGTTTTCCATTTAAGTTCTATAAGCTGCCCTATATGTACTTTATCGAACTATTACTACCCTAGCACAGCGTCTCCGAATGCGTACGATGTCTGGCGTCTTACAAAGACTCTACACACTATTAGGATCTCTAGAAGTACTCGCACTTGCGGCTTCTATGCCATTCCCTTTACACACGTGCCTCATTCTACCAAAACCCTTTCAACAAGCCGAAGTCTTTCATTTGCCTTACCTGTTACAGATTTTACGCATTCTTACATTTCACATCGCACGTTACCTTACGTGCAAATGCAGCGTGTATCTCCTACGATGCAATCATTATCTTCGGCGTCACACGGGAACCCATAACCCCTATGCATCTGACGCTCCAGATATACACTAACCGATCAAAAGTATCCGGACACTTATTAGTGGACATTAGTATGGGGTGCGTACACCTTTTGCCTTTTTGACGGCATAAACTCTGCTGGGGACACTTTCAATGACTTGTCTCAACGACTGTGGAGAAATGCAGCCTATTCTTCCTCAAGAGCCTGGTTTGGAACGAACTCGACGTTCTAACTCATCTCAAGGGTGTCACGTTGGCTTCAGGTCAGGACACTGAACGGAACAGTCCGTTCCAAAAACGTTACTGTCCACAACCATTGACTCACATATGGTGATTTACAACGGGGTGCATTGTCCTGCTGATTCAAGCAGTAATCGAATCCCAACTGTGCCTCTACTGTATGTAGTACACAATGCTGTAAAATGTGTCCGTGTACTTCCGTATTAAGCGTTTTCTTAAATGCAATAAAGGGACCACATTCTTACCACGATAAACACCCTCATATCGTAACACCACCTCCACTGTACTTCGCTATTGACGCTTCACATATGGCAGATAACGTTCTCAAGATAGTCACTAAACCAAAACCCTTCCATCAGATTATCGTAGAGGCTATGGCGTGATTATTCATTAGTCACGCCAAATAACTCGTTTTTATTCACCAACTGTTCAGTGACATCATTCTGTACACCACTTCACGGGCCGCTTTGCATTTTGCGCTAGCTGAAATGCTGGTAGCACTTTGGAATTTAAGAGTGGTTTCTTCCGCTGGTTTCATGTGATTTTTTTTTCGCAACCACCCTCATCAATGTTCGACGCCCCTGTCCGAAAGTACGTGATGTCTGTCTGGTTGCATTTAGCTTTAGTTGTTTCACTTCATGATCATATCACCAACAGTCGACTTGGGCTGCTTCTGAGGTGTGGGGTTGATCTGTGATTCTGTTATTCTGCGCAACGGGTTAATCTGAGAGGTATCCTTCACCCTGTGGCTCCTGCAAGATGCAATTTCCACCCCCACACTACTACAGAAGTCAGACAGACGCTCCTAACGTTCTAAATAGAAATACCTGAAAAACTTTCAGCAATAAATATCTTCTGGAGTCGTTCGCTGTAAGGAAATGACACAAAAATTCACAAAATTTCTTACGTAACTAGTGGGATACTTGGGTACTGGAGTAATGCTAATTAGTGTAAGAAAAACATTAAACTAACGAAAGTTATTACTTATTTTGCAAAAATTCTGAAAAATCACAATGGCGCTTTTAGTTATGAATTGAACAAGTTATATACTGGTCCTTTTCGGAATGTGAAGTTACCCCTCAACGATAGGATTCGCTAATGAAATATCTATACAAAGTTTAAGATGTTTGTTGACTTGGCAGAATGGCTGAGAGGCGCGCCTACTCAACCTGAATAATTATCCTTCAGAATGTTGCTAGGTACGGTCGAGGCTGTCGCGTGTGAAATGAAGTGAAGTGTTCTGTTGTGGAGGAAATATGGGGCTCGCAATAGCTGTAGCGCACAATACCGTAAGCTGCGATGACTGCTGTCTGAGCCGCTCGCTGCTGACAAATAAGACAACTCTCGTTCTATCTGGATTGACCTTCGCCAATCAAACTCTCCCTATGCCTTGATGAAGTCAAGGATTCCTATTCGCCCTTAGTCTAACTACTGGCGTGGTACACCGGTCAGATAACCAGACCACCACAATGCCACCCAAAATTCGCTCGCAGGCGTTTAATTATAACTCTGTCCGTTCACTCCACATAATAAGTGTGTAGGCCAACACAGTGAACAACGCTTAATCGCAAGGACTCAATATAGAGTCGCCCTTTGATTCGCTCTCGACAGAAGTGCTCTCCCAGTGAAGTACTGAGGAGAGACTTGTTCCTCGCTCCAAGAGCGACAACAGAACGGCGCCTCTCCAAGCCAGACGTGAAGGGGTATATCTTTCGGTCTCTTCCATTATTCCTTCAGCTGAAGGCGTCAGAAATATCGTCTGTCAATCAGCATTGCTCTTCTAAAATGGGAGAATGACGTTTCGTTTAAGGCGACCAATCCGGAAACCTGTAGCATTGGCGTTTTGGTGTTTGCTGTCTCCCTGTGAAAATCTCTCAAGCTGCATGCTATGTGTAAAGAATGTGTAGGCTGGCTGCTCCCACACAATGTAGCGGAATTTGTTTTTAAGCCAAACACGGGGTCATTCCCCCTTTTCACTTGGGCCCACGCTGTCCGCTACACGGGCGGTCACTGGCCGACATAGGCTGGGACGTCCTCTGAAGGGACTTCCATCCCGTTGTGCAGTTTCTTTCCCAAACTAAAAGCTTCTGTGACCGTCGTGTCTGGAATGTATGGGTTTACGCCAACCTCGAGTATTTCAACAATGGTGCACTTACTTGTTTACATGAATTCATATAACATTGACTTTATCTTATCGAGTTTGGGTTTGACTGAAGCGTCTTGATGTGCGGAATATGATTGTGAGGGCGGAATATGTAAGCAATGAAGGTCAGGAGACAACGACGTCTTACAAGCTTTAGAGGGACTGAAATACGCCTGATGGACTCGTAACTCAGGCGATATCCAACGACCAGTCCACGTTCGAAGTCAGTGAACTCTCCTGACGATCCATCCTTCTGTTAACGCTTCTCTGCTAAAAAACAACACTCACCGATTTCTTTTATATTATTTCCACAGAACTGGTCTACTGCACAGGGCAGTCAATATGGCTATATGGTAGGAGCTGAATGTACACGTTTTTGCCTATATCTCCGATCCTATTGGAGCTAGGAGGTTATAAAACCCACAGTGCTAATACTAGTGAAGTTTGTTGTTTCTCTGTCAAATTTGGTTGAAACTGATCATTGCATCTGGACGAGAAGGAGATGGAAAAAAGTGTGTGGATTCCTAAGGGACCAAACTGCTGAGGTCATCGGTAAGGAGATGGACAAAGAGTGTGGAGGTGGATGTGGTGGACACAGAGAGGAAGACAGAGGGGACAGAGAGACAGGTAGGAGCAGACACTGACACAGATAGAGAGAGTGATTGGAGGGGGAGATGGTCAGAGAGAGAGAGAGAGGTAGGAGGAGATAAAGAGGAGAAGGAGGGGGAAGTGTAGAAGAGGAATCGGCATGCGTAAAATGAAGAGGGGACAGAGGATATGAAGAGAGAGAGGCGGAAAAGAATGTGGACAGTGGGAGGGGAGGAAGAGATGGTCGGATATAGGGGCAGAGGAGATACAGAAAGAGAGGGGGCAGGAAGAGATGTTGAGACAGAGTGGGGAGGAGGAGATGGACAGACAGATGTAGGCAAAGGAATGGATGGAGGGAGAGGTAGGCAGAGAGGGGAAGGAGGAAATGTGTGCAACATGTTTATTAAAAGGGTACATGAGCGAAGGTGAAGGGTAAAGCTACAAGCCAATAAAATTACATTTAAAAAATTGAATCTGTGGTTACGCAGTCCATGTTTAGATGTCGATGTATCATTATTAGTAGTAGTGTAGCGTCGTGTTTGAGAGTTTACTAAAGAAAGCGCCAAAATCCATTATTTGGCTTGGTTGAAATCGCTATTTCTGTCAACTGAATTCTTCGCTAAGCTAATTTCAACTGCTTCTGTCTCCAGGGAGCCCAAAAAGAAACTGAAGTCGACGCCAGAATTTTAACGTTCCCATAACACAGCACAGAGTGATGGCCACGAGGGCGGTGTGCTGACCGCACGTCCTCCACACTACAGCCAAACGACCCCATGAGGCAGAGGGTGAGACCGCGGCCGGTCGACACTGACGACCAGTAAGCTCATCAGCTGAAAAAAAGTGTGTGCAGTGTTGACAGTGAGAAATTAAATATTATTAAATAACTTCTTCGCAAAACAGTGTCGTACACTAATCGTTTTAAACAGACTGGCCCTGTGTTCAGGAGGAGCCCTCTTGTCTCCATCCAGCTACCTAAATATAAGTTTTCCGACGTTTCCCTAAATTGCCTCAAGCAAATTCCGGGAACTGTAGAAGTATCTGTGCCATCATTGTCAAAACAGACCTGTAGTATGCAAATGGCTGTATACATGCATTACTTTTTAATTCGTTGTATCTTAAATTGTAATATCATGACGCGTCTAATACTCTTGCAAAAATGATCTAAAGATGTATAAAATTGCTTTTACTAGAGGAAAATGCCCTACACTGGATTCCGCCCTCGTTTTCAATGAAAGCGGACTCCCGAACGACAGTGGAACCAAGCGTAAATGGCGGTCAAGGCCTCTACCTCGTTGCAGTGGAAGACGCCCACTTCACTTGTTCTTAATCAGTTAGCCATTATACGTTTTTACAACGGAAAAAGTTTTGACATTATGCTACATTTTTCGTTGTTTCTCTTAAATACATACAGATATGGCCTTTCAATTAGCAAAACATATACTACACTTGCGTAACCTGGACCGCCTACAGTTGCTTAAACCGAAACCCTTACTTTTTCACGTTTCATGTCTGACTGTATTAGTACACACACACGTTCTCTTGGAATTCTACTGCAGATTCGAAAATGAGAATGGGGACTGTTGATGAAAGAAAGTGGAGTCCATCCAAAAACATTAATTCTATTTATGCACGTCAGAAAAAGATGAGTTGGAACAAGATCAGTAAAAAGTTTAGTGTTTCGAAAACAACACTTATGAGGATATCCAAAGCGAAATGTGCTAACCGTGAGGATGCAACAAACATAAAATGAGGTAGACATACAATTTTGCACAAAGATCTTGAAGAGAAACTGGTTTCCTATTGCCTTCTTGTGGAAGTTTGCTTCTTCGGGCTTACTCAAAGTGACTTAGGAAGAGTGGTCGCACAGTCGACAGAAAGAAATAATGAACAGCCTATCAGAGATGAAATTGCTGGGAAAATGGGTAAGTCTTTTTCTTAAATTCCACTAAACCAAATTGCCAGGAAGAAAGCTTACAGATACATCCTAAAGCAGGGCTCTAGGGTTTAGCAAAGAAAACAGAAATTATACAACCTTGTTTCAAACTAGATTATGTTTCCAATATTTTAATACCCCTTTATACTTTATTTAGTCCTATTTCGGTTGGTTTTAGAAGTGGATCGATTTTTAGAACTATTTCTGAAACACTCTAAGCATAAGATTTTTGAAGATAATTTTTTTCGTAGAAAACTTTATGTTTTTTAAGAGTAAAACGTAAATGTTGCGTAACATAATAAATTAATTGTTACATAGCTTTAAAACATAATTTCTTACTATTTTCTATTTTTTACAAACCAAAAACAAAATGAAGCTCCCATTATGGGTACCATCCCCTACTACTACCACTACTACTACTATTACTTCTACTGCTACAACTAACGACTTCCGCCGATAACATCCACACAGCAAAACAGGTCAAAAGAAGCGATAAAGACATGCACCCAAATTCCTGCGGAATGAAAGTGAAATTATTTGCTTGTATTAAACCTCGTCAAGTCCACTTCGATCAGTCAACACTACCTCCAGCTAGCTAACAGTTCCACTCTCTGATGTAAAACGTCTCTTCGTACCGAGCACGATTCGCCATCTCAGACGCACATGGGTTGCCGGCTTGCTCCAAATATCGCGAGCTCCAAACAGCTCCACCAAATTATTCAACGTTTTGCCATATCAGCCAATTACACTAAAAGGCTCTTTACCGGTCCTTACGTGTAATACCGATTTGTAACTATAAGTATCTGTGTCTCCCATAGAACTTTTGGTATAAGACTGAAATGTACTCTAAGATCGCATCGACGGCACACTAGGATCCTTGTTTTTTTATTCTCTGACTGACAGTTAACAAAAAAAATTGTTCAAATGGCTCTGAGCACTATGGGACTCAACTGCTGTGGTCATTAGTCCCCTAGAACTTAGAACTACTTAAACCTAACTAACCTAAGGACATCACACACATCCATGCCCGAGGCAGGATTCGAACCTGCGACCGTAGCAGTCGCATGACAGTTAACATTTTCTCACACATTCATGCACATGTAATAGTCATATGAACAGGTGTACGTAGTGTAATTTGTAGTAAACATTTTGTAGTTCGTTTCCCAGTTGCCTCCGGCTAAATAAAAACAAAACAAACAACGTCTGTCATACTCGGCCCTCAGGCGCCACCGGATGAGGATACGGAGGTGTATGTGATCAGCACACCGCTCTCCCGGCTGTTTGTCAGCTTTCGTGACCAGTGTCGCTACTCAGTCAAGTAGCTCCTCAACTGGGCTCAAAGAGCTGAGGGCACTCCGCTTGTCAACAGCACTCGGCAGTAATGTTATAGTGCTCGAAAGCACTTAGCATGTCGTGCAACTTATATTTTAGAAGATGACCGTTGACAAGTGTGCTCTGCGCATATACAGAGTGTTCAGAAAAAAGTGTCGAATACTTTCAGAGATGATACTACTCATCGAAACAAGAAAAATGAGTCCAATAAACGTGGATCCGGAAATGCGCAGTTTCTGAGATAAGTCCAATAAACATGGTCCGGAAATACATACTTTTTGCGACAAACACGTGTTTACAGGAGATGTTCAACGTGGCGTCCATTCTTGACAATGCGCCCCTCTGCCCTCCATCGTAACGAATGACGTACCCTCTGAAGTATACGCGGTTGTTGTTGTTGTAGCTGCTGTCACACAGTGAAGACGCGACACTGTAGTGTATACACATCGTTGATTGGCGTGGCGTAGACCAATTCCTTCAAGGGGCCTCATAACTAAAAGAATAGGGGATTGAGGTCTGGGGAACGAGCAGGTGTAGGAGCCCCCCGGCCAATCCAGCGGTCCTAAAATATCTGTGTCAGACGAAAGTGTGCTGGTACACCATCATCCGTGAACTACATTTGTATTCGTTACTGCAATGGCACAGCCTCCAGCAAGGTAGGAAATACATTAATGAGGAAATCCAGATAATGTGCCCCAGTTAACCTTCGTCTATCCATACGTTGATTGAGAATCGGTTTTGATGACCTCTTTCCTGAATTGCTTGAGGATTTACATCTGCTCATACATGTTAGTTGTGGAAATTCACAACACCATCTCTTGTGGACCCTGAGTCATCGGTAAATAAAATCTCGAATGCGAAAAGTGGATATGTGGCACACTTCTGCAACAGCCACTGACAGAACCGCCGTCTGCCATGATGATCCTGTGGTCTCAGGGCCTGAACGAGCTGTATGTGTACGATGTGGGTACAGCAAATGTTCATGAAGTAGCCCCCAGATATGAGAGTGAGCCACGTGTTTTACTGCTGCTAATCGTCACACTCTGGTCCCAGTGGTTTCTTCCACCGAACGTAGCACTCAGGCATGTGGATCGTGTGGAGCTTTCCAATGTCACTCTTCCGATGTGCAAGGGTACTTTTGTCCTCAGACGCTGGAAAAATTTGCCGAGCAGATTATCGAAGGGCATTCTGTGCTGTCGATATTTTTTATCGTAGAGGGCACGGACTCGTAGGCTACGTCCATTTGCTAAACCGTAGCAGAGTATTATATCCACCATTTCACTTGTTGAGTAGTATGCTTCCATTGCCAGCTAGTGGTGGAAGAGAGAAAATGTAAACGTACAATTTGTACGTACAAACAGCACAGTAACAGTAACACACGTAAGTGAATCCTCGTTTGGAAGAAGATAAAACACCATGATACGTACTCAGGGGTGACAGTAAGCCGGCCGCTGGTAGCCGAGCGGTTCTAGGCGCTTCAGTCTGGAACCGTGCGACCGCTACGGTCGCAGGTTCGAATCCTTCCTCGGGCATGGATGTGTGTGATGTCCTTAGGTTAGTTAGGTTTAAGTAGTTCTAAGTTATAGGGGACTGATGACCTGAGATGTTAAGTCCCATAGTGCTCAGAGCCATTTGAACCATTTGATGACAGTACTACACAATAAGGCACATAAACACGACGAAAACTAACGTAACCTACCACAACGACTCGAGCCACACAACTAACTGCAGAACACCTAACAGTGGGTACAGTATTGTGAGTAAGATGTCATAATACCCTTCTGACACATTTGACGGAGCGCTTATCCAACGACTACGCTAATATCCAAAACCAAGTGATGTGCAGCCCTTCCTATAAACACTTGTTTATCTCGTAAAGTATACGTTTCCAGACCCATGTTTACTGGACTTACTTTTCTTGTTTCAAATATCTGATAGCTTTTTTTGAACACCTTCTATGTATGGCACACGATTCTTAACGAACTGATAATGATGTGTCCACATCTTTTACTATGTGTTACTATTATGTTTGTTTGATGCTATATCAACTGTAATTATACGACTTTCTTGGTTTTAGTCTCTTTTTTTTATTATGGTGTGTTGTATATTTTAGATGAACTTGAAAATGGACAGTGCCTGAACCTAGTTGGGGAAAATAGTAATTTAAAACATATTCTCGTGGAATTATGTCGTTTTTCTAATTTATTGTGGCTATGGAGCTCACTCGGAAGAAAATGAAGTGAAGGTAATAGCATTTAAGGAAGTTGAGCCAATTGGATCAAAAATTGTTGTCAATAACATAGTAACTGAACAAGTGAACAGTTTTAAATATTTAGGAAAACAAATAAGTTACCGGCATAATACAAAAATACAGACAACAATGTTTACCAATTTCATTAAATTTGTGGCACTATTAATAGGACATTAAAGAACAGAGAAAGAGAACAAAAACGAAGCTTTATAGAAATATGGCTGAGTCCCTGCTGTATAGAAGTCGATGTTTGTTGCAACTTGCTTCAACCTCAGCCTCTGCCTCAGCCTCTATCACAAAGAGGGTTAAGACCAAAATACACTCCGCTGAGATGTGATTGTTAACAACAGTGAAACGTACACGTCAAGGCCGGATTAGGAATGAACACTTTGGAGGAGTATTGGCTATCGAAGAGATAAACAACTCAATAGAGAAATATAGAAAAAGATGGAGAGATCAGTCAGAATGCCAGAAGAAATACTTACGAAGCAACTGTAGAGATACAGGCCGGTAGGAAGAAGAAACAGTGAGAGGGGCAAAATGAGATGGGAGCAGCAATAAGCTTCGAAAACGGAATAGGCAGTTAGCCTAGTCCCTAGATGTGGAGACGATGATGATGGTGATGACAGCAGATGAACTTTTCAGTATATCTATTATGGATGACGAACTGTGACATAAAGTGACGATTTATGTTGGTATAAGCGTGCAACTAGCCGCTTTTTTTAATTTTACATACAATTTATTCTACCTTTTTGAACTAGATTTCGAGCCACTCCAGGCTCATCATCAGATGGAGGAGTTACAGGAACATATATCGTGGACCAAGTGTAGCCAGATGCTGTGGTAATGGGGCTGGCGAAAATGACGGAAATTTATCAATTGATAACGAAACGTTTATAAAACGGAAATGTTATGTTTTGGGTACTTACAAAGTACTGCATCGTGGTATCCATACCAAATCCTTTACCACAATGTATGTTACAGGTTTACGTACAAATATACACAGTATTTGGCTGGATCTGGGTTCACTCTTACACCGATGAGCCGAAACGTTATGACCACCGCACACCGCCAAGTTGGATGCCGCCTGATGGCGTTGCGGGCACGTAACACGGTAACAAAAGTGTGTAAGTGGAGGAGACAAAGACGGGGGATCACCCTAGCGAAGATATTGACTGCAGATGGGGAAATACATTGAGATAAGAGTCTCTGACAAAGGAAAGATTATTATTATGCAAAGACTGTGAACGAGTATCTGGAAATGGTGATGCTGGTCGAATGTTCGTGTGCTAATGTCATGAGAATGTACACGAAAAGGTAGGAGGGGAGTGAAACTACCACTAGGCGCTAAGTGGTTGGACGTCCACGACTGTTCACTCGAAGTAGTGTTCGGAGGCTTGTCTGCTCCGTAAAGTAGGGTAGATGGTGGTCTTTGACATCTATGCCGAAAGAGCACAATGCTGGTGCAAGGGCAACATTTTCGGAGCACACCGTTCATCGTACATTGTTGAACATGGAGCTCCGCAGCAGACCACCCCAACGTGTTAACCCAACGACATCGTCAATTACGACTGCAGTGGGCGCCGGACGGGATTCTACCGACGGTTCTTCGAGTAAATCACATTTTTGTTACAAAAACGCCGCCATCGAGGTGAACGCCGGTTCGAAACGTGCAGCGTGCCACGAACGCAGTGTTATTCTATGAGATACATTGTCCTACGCTTGCATGGGACCTGTGGTAATGATCGAAGACACGTGGTGACCGTTGCGAACCACTTGCGTCCCTTCATGCTTCACGCCTTTCCCGACGGCGACGTCATTTACAGCAGCCTAGTTACCAGTGTCTCTGAGTCAAAACGGTGCTACAGTGTATTGAGGAGAATTATAATGATTTATCGTTGATATCTAGGCAATCAAACTCGCCTATGGAACTCATCTGGGTCGCTATCGGGGGCCATCACAGCGCACGCATATCAGTGACCCGATATTTCCGTGAATTACATGACCTGTGCGTAGACATCTAACCACCACAAACCCACTACTAAACTTTCGTATCCCTAAGATGCACATTTACTAACGTATATCGTTCCAAAGACGTACAAACAAGCTATTAAGCAGGTGGGCATAACGTTTCGGCCCATCACTGTATTCACACAATGTAAACATTGGAAGTATTAAAAAGAATATGTATACAGCAAATATAACATTTCGCCACATGACGATCTTTAGCCTAAGATGCATTGACTACAAAATAAATATTTACAAGTACACGTAATATATAAAAGTGAATCTCGCTAGTTGCAGTGTATTCCTGTATGGTTAAAAAGTAACACAATGAATAAACAAATAGAGTGAAGAATTTACTATGTAATTAAAGAGTGAATTAGTTACAGTATGTCATACTTGTAACGTGGCTAAGAGAGTGAGATATTTACTATGTAATTAAATAATTAATGAAGAATATAATTTATGTAGGAGGAGTATTATGTCTTATTACTGTCTTTTTTGATACACTCCTGGAAATTGAAATAAGAACACCGTGAATTCATTGTCCCAGGAAGAGGAAACTTTATTGACACATTCCTGGGGTCAGGTACATCACATGATCACACTGACAGAACCACAGGCACATAGACACAGGCAACAGAGCATGCACAATGTCGGCACTAGTACAGTGTATATCCACCTTTCGCAGCAATGCAGGCTGCTATTGTCCCATGGAGACGATCGTAGAGATGCTGGATGTAGTCCTGTGGAACGGCTTGCCATGCCATTTCCACCTGGCGCCTCAGTTGGACCAGCGTTCGTGCTGGACGTGCAGACCGCGTGAGACGACGCTTCATCCAGTCCCAAACATGCTCAATGGGGGACAGATCCGGAGGTCTTGCTGGCCAGGGTAGTTGACTTACACCTTCTAGAGCACGTTGGATGGCACGGGATACATGCGGACGTGCATTGTCCTGTTGGAACAGCAAGTTCCCTTGCCGGTCTAGGAATGGTAGAACGATGGGTTCGATGACGGTTTGGATGTACCGTGCACTGTTCAGTGTCCCCTCGACGATCACCAGAGGTGTACGGCCAATGTAGGAGATCGCTCCCCACACCATGATGCCGGGTGTTGGCCCTGTGTGCCTCGGTCGTATGCAGTCCTGATTGTGGCGCTCACCTGCACGGCGCCAAACACGCATACGACCATCATTGGCACCAAGGCAGAAGCGACTCTCATCGCTGAAGACGACACGTCTCCATTCGTCCCTCCATTCACGCCTGTCGCGACACCACTGGAGGCGGGCTGCACGATGTTGGGGCGTGAGCGGAAGACGGCCTAACGGTGTGCGGGACCGTAGCCCAGCTTCATGGAGACGGTTGCGAATGGTCCTCGCCGATACCCCAGGAGCAACAGTGTCCCTAATTTGCTGGGAAGTGGCGGTGCGGTCCCCTACGGCACTGCGTAGGATCCTACGGTCTTGGCGTGCATCCGTACGTCGCTGCGGTCTGGTCCCAGGTCGACGGGCACGTGCACTTCCGCCGACCACTGGCGTCAACATCGATGTACTGTGGAGACCTCACGCCCCACGTGTTGAGCAATTCGGTGGTACGTCCACCCGGCCTCCCGCATGCCCACTATACACCCTCGCTCAAAGTCCGTCAACTGCACATACGGTTCACGTCCACGTTGTCGCGGCATGCTACCAGTGTTAAAGACTGCGATGGAGCTCCGTATGCCACGGCAAACTGGCTGACACTAACGGCGGCGGTGCACAAATGCTGCGCAGCTAGCGCCATTCGACGGCCAACACCGCGGTTCCTGGTGTGTCCGCTGTGCCGTGCGTGTGATCATTGCTTGTACAGCCCTCTCGCAGTGTCCGGAGCAAGTATGGTGGGTCTGACACACCGGTGTCAATGTGTTCTTTTTTCCATTTCCAAGAGTGTATTTTGGTGCCGGGAAGTCTTGGAAATTCTGGAAGAAAAAGTTCTGCATCAGTTCCGTTTTTTCGTTAAGAATTTTTTCAGGCGACTTTTGCTAGTGAATGTAAATCTCTGATTGCTCAAGAAGCGCCATCTGTAAGCCTTTTTCAGCCATGTGCGCAACAGAAAGACTGTAGCTGATTTCACCAGTGTTCATGATGAGCAATATGTTATGTCAAGGTGAACTTATTTACGTTATTGAGTCCATATGTTCTTTGTAGTGTGTTGCAAAATTTGTACCTGTTTGTACTATATAGAAGGAACATCAGGAGAATGTGACTTTTTATATGCCAGGCTTTTGATGCAACTCTTCTGTGGATTTATTACTGTGAACAATTCTATTCTTCAGTTTACTGTCGGTGTAAAAGGATATTTTTATGTTGAATAGTCTGAAAAAAATTGGAAGTTTGTTTGGCACATTGCCAAGGAATGGAAGACTGGTAGATTTTGGTATTTCTTTCTTGTCATGTAGTCGAGATGGTGACTTCTTATATTTTCTTTGAATTTTTTCAGCTAGAGCATTTATGAGGGATGTGATACACCCGTTATTTTGGGCTTCACATTTAAGTATGTTAATTTCCTTACTTGTATCTGCTTCACTGATCGGTACGTGGAGCATACCGTTTACAGATGATCTGAAGAAAGCAGTGAGCTTTTCTTCTGAAGCCATAACGCTCCAGTTTATGAAAAAGTATTGCGTAGTCGACCGAAAGAAATGAACAGGTGTGCGTTTCCCGCCAGTGTTGTGGTGTGAGGAGCCTGAGGCAGCTCGCGTGGCCGCGGCCCCTCGCCGCAGTGGTGCGGGCTGCCGGAGCCGTGGGACGTTTGTGCGGCTCGGCGGTGGCCCTTTGACATTTAGGCGCTGCATCGATCGCGCCGAATGCCCGCGCGCCACCCGGGTTTTCGGGTCTCGCGTCCCGAGAAGGCGAGGAGCACAAGGCGAGCCGGAAGCGCGCCGATGACAGCTCTCGAGGTACGTCATCGGTTCGGTGTGGCTGGGGGTGGAGGGAGAAGGTTAGAGCAGGGTCGCTGCGCACTGGCTGTCCTATTATCCCCGGGCCGCCTCACAAGCGGGATGCTCTCAGCCACACTCTCTCAAATCGAGATCATCACACAGCGTACGTTGAACCTCAAACTGTCAGTCTTATCGATCATACAAATTAGAAATATTTATTACCTTTCAATTTCTCGTTAAGATTCTACCTTCCGTACCGAGTCGTTGCAGAGAGGTGTACGTGCCACTGTATGAGTGCTGAATCGACGGACCGAAATCCAAGGTACCGTGTCAGTACACAGCACAGACCAATATTCTCTGAATAACAGATCCGGAGACTAACAGGCACCAGCGTCTGCCTGCACCGACAGGCCACCCGCCTCTATGCCTTCGGCAACTTGCGTCTGCCTTTAATATTCTGCATTCGCCCTAAAATCTCATTGTTTCATTCGAATATCTTTCAATATTTGACACCCAACTCTGCTGTAATGAGACTGGCATGGTATAACTCTATCTTGCCTCAAGAGTATCACCGTAAAGCGAAATTATAATTAACGCACTCATTATTCTAATATTCTTAAGAGCAAGCTAAAAGGTGGAAGGATTATATAGACGGTCTATACAATGGAGGTGAACTTGCAGGAAATATTATAGAAATAGAAGAGAACTTAGATGAAGGTGAGATGGGACATACACTACGGCCGATTAAAAAGAAATACAGATGATAAACGGGTATTCATTGCACTAATATATTTTACGAGAACTGACATGTGATTACATTTTCACGCAATTTGGATGCATAGATCCTGAGAAATCAGTACCCACAACAACCACCTCTGGCCATAATAACGGCCTTGATACGCCTGGGCATTGAGTCAAACAAAGCTTGGATGGCTTGTACAGGTACAGCTGCCCATGCAGCTTCAACTCGATATCACAGTTCATCAAGAGTAGTGACTGGCGTATTATGACAAGCCAGTTGCTCGGCCACCATTTACCAGACGTTTTCAGTTGGTGAGGCATCTGGAGAATGTGCTGGCCAGGGCAGCAGTCGAACATTTTCTGTATCCAGAAAGGCCTGTACAGGACCTGCAACATGCGGTCGTGCATTATCCTGTTGAAATGTAGGGTATCCCAGGGATCGAATGAAGGGTAAAGCCACGGGTCGTAACATATCTGAAATGTAACATCCACTGTTCAAAGTGCCGTCAATGTGAACAAGAGGTGACCGAGACCCGTAAACAATGGCACTCCATACCATCACTCCGGGTGATACGCCAGTATGACGATGACGAATACACGCTTCCAATGTGCGTTCACCGCGATGTCGCCAAACACGGATGCGACCATCGTGATGCTGTAAACATAACCTGGATTCATCCGCAAAAATGACGTTTTGCCATTCGTGCACCCAGGTTCGTCGTTGAGTACACCATCGCAGGCGCTCCTGTCTGTGATGCAGCGTCAAGGGTAACCGCAGCCATGGTCTCCGACCTGCTAGTCCATGCTGCTGCAAACGTCGTCGAACTGTTCGTGCAGATGGTTGTTGTCTTGCGAACGTCCCCAACTGTCGACTCAGGGATCGAGAGATGGCTGCACGATCCGTTACAGCCAAGCGGATAAGATGCCTGTCATCTCGACTGCTAGTGATACGACGCCGTTGGGATCCAGCACGGCGTTCCATATTACCCTCCTGAACCCACCGATTCCATATTCTGCTAACAATCATTGGATCTCGACCAAGCGAGCAGCAATGTCGCGATGCGATAAAACGCAATCACGATAGCCTACAGTCCGACCTTTATCAAAGTTGGAACGTTCAAAAATGGTTCAAATGGCTCTGAGCACTATGGGACTCAACTGCTGTGGTCATTAGTTCCCTAGAACTTAGAACTACTTAAACCTAACTAACCTAAGGACATCACACAAATCCATGCCCGAGGCAGGATTCGAACCTGCGACCGTAGCAGTCGCACGGTTCCGGACTGCGTGCCTAGAACCGCGAGAGTTGGAACGTGATGGTACGTTTTTCTCCTCCTTACAAGAGGCATCACAACAACGTTTCACCAGGCAACGCCGGTCAACTGGTGTTTGTGTATGAGAAATCGGTTGGAAACTTTCCTCATGTCAGCAAGTTGTA